>NC_073411.1:10603181-10688938 GCF_028641065.1 Leucoraja erinaceus | reverse complement strand
TTCCTTTGTCCTTTTCTTCTCCCCCCCCCCCACCACTTATTGCACAGCCTACATAGTCTGAAGAAAGGGTTTCAGCGGCCCGAACGTTGTTCCTATTGTTTTCCTGGGTCCTTCGCTCCAGAGTGCTGCTGGCATCCCGCTGAGTTTCTCCGTCACTTTTGTCTACCGTCGATTTTCCAGCATCGTGCAGTCCCCCTAGCGGTAACGCTTGAGTTTTGGGTTCCGCATGAAGAGCGAGGGAGCAATTCGTTTCCAAGTTCTGGAGACATGGCAGGCATCGAGGTTTTAGGGGAGAGTACTCGGCCAATAGCATCAGAAAAAAACATTCAGGCATGTCGGATTTTGATGCTGGAGAACAGTACATCACCGGCTTTTGAGAAAACATAATGCATCTCCACCTGGCTCTAGTCTGTGGATTTGTATTCCATTTCAGACTAGTACGTAACAATTTAGGCATCTCTCAATCTCTCACCCACGGAGTACTGTAGCGCAGGCTTTCGTGTCAGGAAGGAACTGTCAGATGCGCCTGGTTTTACACCGAAGATGGACACAAAATGCTGGAGTAAACTCAACGGGGACAGGCAGCACTTCTTGGAGAGAAGAATGGGTGTGTCTTCAGGTCCGAACCCTTATTCATTCTGAGTCGGTCCGGGAGAGTGGGGAGAGCGATATCGGAACGGGCAAAGGTGCGAAAACACGGGGGATCAAAGGGAACGTGATCACGGTTAAATGGAGAACTGTACATTTGTTTATCTGAGGGTCAAGTTGAACACTTCGAGGTATACAGTTCATAATAATGGTAATCAGCCGAACTTCATGTTATAGACTGGTGGCGGTATCGAGAGATTGATTAGGCTTATTGTCTTCTGCGGGCCAGCTGGCAGCTTCACTCCATGGCCATGTATGTGCACATCCACCAATCGGGTCTTCACACTCACTCCTTGTGGTATATTTTGAAGTTTTCTATTTGGTTGGCATTTGCTATTGTGCTGGCCGTATATTTACCACACTGTAGGTCTCGCATGTAATAGACCAAGTCCTGACGTTGTCTTCTGATATTCTATCTCCCTGAAATCTTCCACCCATCTTGATCCACCAGGCTTTCTCCATCTGTTAGTGTGTTCCAAACAGCTAGCAGTTGTGATCAGATTTGGCGCTCGGCTTTCATCCTTCATAGAGGGCATTAGGGCAGTTTCATTCACCCACTGGTTTGGTTTCTCAAAGGCATGCTGATTTCGTATCTGCTTGTTAGTCCATGTTCAGCAGTGGCGGACCTTGCCAGGAGGTTGTCAGCTTGCCCAATCGTAGCAAGTGGGCCCCTGATGAAGAGTGCCCGCCTATAATCAAGTGTGCCCCCTCTTTTCCTCCCCTGGCAACCAATATTTTTAGACACAGTCCTCCGCCACACTTTCCACTTACACGGAAATGTAACCGATGGCTCTTCCGAGAAAATATCCGCTTGTATACTCTTGCAGTTGGAAGGGATATCTTTGAAGAAGGGTTTCAGCCGTAAACGTGGCCTGATTGTCCTGTCCGCATCCTGCGACCTCGCTGAGATTTCTTCTCTCAGCAGTTTTGTCCACCTTCCGCATTTCCAGCATCTGCATTTCCATCTTAATCAGGGATATCTGTTGAAACTTTATTATGCTTATTGAAGGTCCCCTGCACAAGTATTAGTGTCTCCTCCATCTGCAGGTTAACGCTGATGAGTGTTTGGGAAGGACCTGCTGATGCTGGCAGGTACCGCGAAGATAGACACACACAGTGCTGGAGAAGCTCAGCAGCGGCATCTCTGGAGAAAAAGGGATGGGTAACGTTTTGGGTCGGGACCCTTCTCACACTGATGGGTGTTAGCCACCCCCCCCCACCAAAATGACCTGTAAAACCTGGTGAAGTCCCATCCACTACAATCCCAACTGCCTACTGTACCCCCTAGTGCATATCTACCAACATTCCTGAGTTATTCACACCACCCTGATGGTATATACATGCACTTGGAACATTTTGATGAACACTCTTCTCTCTTGCAGGGCCTGTGTTTTTTGCTCACCATCATCGACGACAAATGCAGAGCAGAGTGGGATATTGTGGGATTTCTGTGCAGTGTTCAATTTGATGCAAGTTGTAACGAATTCTCTCAAGGAGTGTAGAAAAGCTGTGCCGTGTTGTCCAGTTATTAACTAGTACTCAGCAGTTCTGCACTTGGAATCCGGAGCCTCCTTTCTTTGGCATGCACTTCATGTCTGGATACATGCTTGAAAGAATCGTGACATACTCTAATTTCTTTAAACAAGCGCCTCAATTGCTGGCCTGTATATTCTCCATGTATGCATTGTCCATCCCCCACACTTTTAGCTGGTGCTTCTGGAATGCCACCATGGTTTTCACGCGAATTAAATTATTTCTGCGAAATCATTTTTGAAAGTTCCTCTATTCTGCTAGCATCTCCTCCACCTCCACTCGCCTCGCTCCTTCTTAGGGGCCCTATTGATATTTAATACTTTTCCCTGTTTCAAACCTATATCTGGGGGATTTGCTGCTATTACTTTCCTTGTTCCCCTCAATCTCTTTGACATCTACTTTTTCATCAACAGTCTCATTTCATCCCTAATTTTCTTTAATTATTTTACATTCTTTCCCTCTCGAGTTAAAATCAATTAAAATATTTTTGTTTCTATTTATTTTTTTTAACCACTTGAAACTTGGTTTCTCATTTGGGACATCTTAAGTGTTGGATTATACATTTGCACTTTCACTGTATATCCTTTCCATTTTTTATTTTGAAATTTTCCCAGTTTATGTTTAGGTGTCATTTCCATTTCCATCGTGTTCCAACTACTAAAGTTGATTGTTTCCTGAAACCCTCAGACAATCTAAACAAAGATGGCTTAGCTGTCTGCAGTGCCATTTTTAAACAGTGGGTGTTCGGGTTTAAATAAACTGGAGATACGGATTCAAAACGGTGATCTACAAAGAAGGTTAATTAGGCTGTTGACATGTCACACAATCAGAAATCTTGACCCATGGCTAGATACGGGCTAGCTCACCAGGGTTCACCCCACTGTTGTAAGTACTAAACTGAACAAGGAGGTTCGAGTTTGGAGCAACTCTCACTGCTGTTTGCGACGTTCAATGAGCACATTTTGGATTTGGTAACATGTGTTACAAATCTAACATGAAAAACTGGCCGGCAATTTCCAACTGAGACTCACAAATGACTGGGAATAAATTCATTCCACTGCTCCCAGCAATGGAGATAGAATAAGTGCACAAACAAAAACAAAAGCTAAACGCGTGGTTTTGCAGATGGAAAAGGTTCTTAAATATTTTAAATGCATCCATTGCAATGTAACCATACTCACGTGAGATTTCTATTGCTCGCGCGCCAATTTAAAGACAATTACTTCTCGGTCTTTTTGTTTGTGTGCTCGTATTCCTTATTGCTTCTATTCCAAATTTAATGACTACTTTGGGTTCAGATTGCAATCCAGTCTTGCCCAGGATGTGAAAAACCTTTCCAGACGAAATAGTGGTAATTTTAAGTGTGAAATCATTACGTCAGCTGCGGAAAACGGGCCCTTTGGCCCAGAAGGGAAGCCACACGACCATCGTGTCAAATCAAGGAAATCTGCGCCCTCAACTAGAGGACTCCACACTTACCTGTGTTTCTCCTATGCCCCTCTACTGCCTATCCTATCCATGTTCAGCATGCTCTGAGAGGAGTTTTCCTAACGGGGCATTTCCAGAGACATTCTTAAGTGAACCATCGCAGTAAGTGACAGAATATCAGGTCTGCAGATGTTGGTTTTCATGACCGAACATACAGGACGTGGTCAAAAATCCTTGATCAAAGGGGCTTGTCCCACTTAGGCCCACCTACATTGAAGGCGAGATTAGGATAGTTTGAAAAAATGAGTCATGGGAAAGACCTCCCTCAACTTGTCGAAGATGACCTCCTCCGAGACTCCTTCTGTCGAAGGGCTGATTGAAGACGTCGCTTCGATTACAGTGAACATCAGCTATGACTGAGCTTCGTGAAAAATTTGGAAAACGAAGTAGAGGAGAGTGAAGATGACCTCCTTCGAAGATCCCCTTCGAACTAGAGGAGACGATCTAAGACGACCTTCGACGACCTTCGATAACCGAACGACTAAATGCCGCCCTACTACGACGATGACCGCCTAAAAAAAGATACAGTAAAAAAAAAAAAAACAACAATGAGAAGAACGCGTGTTAATTTCCATTGGTGACCTATTTTTTACTCAGCGGGCATGTTTCAACATGTTAAAAATACCTCGCACCCTAGCGGAGGCCTCGGGTACACCGGACTACTCTCGATGCATGAGGAAGTTACAAAGACCGCCCTACGACCTTGCTGTCGACCATGCTGCGAGTTTGAAGTCGAGGGCAAATGCCGCCCGAACTCCGCGGATAGAGTCCCAGAGTGTGGACAGCCCCTTTAACTCAGCAGGCAAAAGAGAGCGAATTCCTTCTCGGAGAGAAAGAATGGGTGATGTTTCGGGTCGAGACTCTTCTTCGCGACTGAGAGTCGGGGATAAGAAAACTAGATATGTAAGGTACCAAGAAAACATGTAAATGTTGAAAACTGCAGATGATGATCAAGGAAATTCATTCACCTTTTTTTAACACTTTATGCATAATAAATTTTAAAGTTTAAAGGAAGAATGGGAAACATGGCCCTTGGTTGTGTTGACGCTCTGGTTGAGTTCGGATGGGAGCGCAGGAACTGAGGTGCAAGCCAGCTTGAAAAACAGCACGGCAAACATTACCCGTTGAGCCAAGTTCCGAACCATTGAGATTTTTCTGAAAGAGTAAATTATTGACGTTTTTTCCTATAATAGCCACAAATGTAATAAAATAAAAAGGCAGTGGCTATATAAAACCTCTAATAAAACAAACATTGCAAAACATCACAGGCCACTTCATAAAAAGCATGGGCCATTATACACATATGAAAACCGCACCATGTAAGGAGTGCAGGGACAAACCTATGGTCAAAAAGAGGAGCATTTTTTAAGAGAAAGAGATTTACGGGGCTAAATCTTTGCTGGTGAAAGTGCAAATGTGTGCACACTTATCCCAATTGCCTGATTTAGTCCCTTTATCTCTTTTCTTATTCAACTACGAATCCAAACACCTTTTAAACATATTTAAACATATATAACGTGGCACAGCAGTAGAGTTGCTGCCTTACAAAGACCTTGGTTTAATCCTGACTATGGTTGCTGTCTGTACGGATGTTGTACGTTCTGCCTGTGCCCTCGTGGGTTTTCTCCGGGTGCTCCGGTTTCCTCCCACACTCCAAAGACATACAGGTTTGTAGGCTAATTGGCTTGGTATAATTGTAAATTGTCCCTAGTGCGTGTGTGGGGTGCCCCGGGGATCGCTGGTCGCCGCAGACTCGGTGGGCCGAAGGGCCTGTTTCTGTGCTGTATCTCTAAATTTTATTAGGAAATATTAAACACAGTGTTGAACGCAGCCATACGTTGTGAATCAGAGTAAACATTTAAAATCCTTCTAAAGCTGCATAACTGTATGGTAAATGTATTGGCTGCAATGGAAATGGGCAAAAAAGACCAGAATGTTGCCAGTTTGCACTGAATTAGATTCTCTCAGCTGGCATCTCACCAGGGCCATTACAATTAATTTTCCCTCTGCATGGCCTGGGAAGGGAAAAAAATAGCAATGTTTCATGGACTTGATTGCTGCAGTAAACCTCTGCTGGAGGTCCATATCATGTGGATAGGTGTGGGTTTAGTTAGACTTAATTTCTATTGCACATGGATGGATGGATGCCATTGAGATGAGACTGCAGTAAACAACATCAGTGCAAAAGCCAACATCGTTATACAAGTCATTATTATTTTAAAAGTAGTAAAGTCATTTGAAACACTTGCCCCAACTCAATGCTGGAGTAACTCAGCGGGACAGGCAGCATCTCTGGAGAGAAGGAATGCATGGCGTTTTGGGTCGTAACCCTTCTTCAACTTCTTTAACTGGGTGTTATTGGCTGCAAAGCATTGCTCTTAACAAGTGACTGGTAGGCTAAGGGTGATCAAAGATTATAAAATGGGAGCATTTGGCTTGCCTCTTTAAAAAAAAAACGTCACGGTAGTGCAAGCGGTAGAGTTGCTGCCTTACAGTGCCAGACACCCGGGTTTGATCCTGGCTATGGGTCCCTTGTCTGTATGCAGTTTTTGTATGTTCTCCCCCATGACCCGCATGGGTTTTCACCGGGTTCCGCTCCGGTTTCCTCCCACAATCCAAAGACTTGGGGCTTGTAGGTTAATTGCTTGGTATAACTAGAAATTGTCCCTAGTGTTGTCCCGAGTAATTGCTTCCTATTTGCTAAGCCAGCCAATGCAAACAGCTGTTTGACATTTTGTCCATGCCTCCCACCCATGTAAACTGTTCATGGCAGAAGTGCACAGTAGCCTTTGAAAGTTTCAGGGCAGGATGGACACCAACATTCTGGGAATAAGCAGCTAGAGGACATATCCCAGTCACTGGAATCAACACCTTGAGCAGTTTGTTAACCATTCTGGAAATAATCCCTTTGTGTCTTTACCTGAGCAACATTGAATTCGTAGAGAGAAACGACACTGAAGCAATGGGTGACGTTTCGGATCGAGACCCTTCTTCAGACTGAGGAAAAGTCTCGACCCGAAACATCATCCATTCCTTCTCTCCATAGATGCTGCCAGTCCCACTGAGTTACTCCTGCATTTGTGTCAATCTTTAAATGACGTCACGCGCTCTAGACTACTGTCGAGCGTCAGTTATTACCAGCCTGTGGTGTAAATGACGGCCAAGTGGGACAGAAATCTTGCCATTCCTAACACTGTACATGCGTCATAACAACAGGCTCTGCTGCCATCATATTATTTGTACTAAACTATTTCCAGCACTTGCTTATTATATTGTTTACAGCGTACTATGTTTACATATTCTGTTGTGCTGCTGCAAGTAAGAATTTCATTGTTCTATTTGGGGCATATGACAATAAAACACTCTTGACAACGCACGAAGTAGTACTAATAGCCCTGTCCCACGGTACAAGTTCATTCAAGAGCTCTCCCGAGTTTTAATTAAATCAAACTCGTGGTAAGCACGGAGAATGAACATGGCGGGTACGTCGGAGCTCGGGGACGTCTCTTAGCGGCTCGTAACGCTAACGGCAGGTACTCGGGAAGACTCGCTAACTGCAGGTAAGCTTGGGAAGACTGGTGAAGATTTTTCAACATGTTGAAAAATGTCCACGAGAGCCCCGAGTACCGACGAGCGGCCATTACAGTAAGTTCGAATCAGGGCAAACTCGGGAGAGCTCTTGGAATGAATCGCACCGTCGGACAGGGCTTTAGGAAACGGGGATCTTGGCTGTATTTTTGTTTTGCCTCTTTCTTAACAACACAGTCACATTTTTTATTAGCGAGTTGATGTTAGCCAAATTAACACATCATCAGCAGTTCTGGTCTGCAATAATTGGTGATGTATAAAAGTACATTTAGCAGCTCGCCCATGATTTTGTCCAGAAGCATTGTCCTGATTTTTACAAAGAATCCTATACACATCTTGATGTTAACGATGATCTGAATCATGCCCACTCATTTGACTTCTAAATGAGGCAACTTCAAGACATGTTGGATTCACCTATCAGATTTTTTTGATTTTCAAATTGGTTATAAAACCAAGTCACTGTTTTAGGTAATTAAGCTGCGTTCTCTGAACTAGTCGTAAATTATATGAGAAGCTTCCTTTTGAAGTGGCCAACTAATACTAAAAATATGTTTACAGTAAAATGCCAAGAAAAATGGAGATTATAAAACGGCCCATTCTTGTTGTTAGAACAGCAATGTTAAAACGTTCATCTTTCATTGAATTGGTCACCAAAACAACAGTGATTTTTTTTTGTTACTCTTTGAAAATAATGCAAATCCCTAATCTTTCACTGCAATGATTTCTAGTCATTCGTCAACCGTTTGAAACGTCATTGACGTTACACAGATAGCTTGCGTCATCCCATCTGTCTTTAATTAGTCAATCCATTTTACCCCAGGAGATCCGTGTGTAAAGTATCTGAAATGGGGACCGCTACATGAATTGCCCAGGTCCTCCTTTTTTTCTTGCCATAAGAGGGAAATTTATACCCTGTTGTACTTTGTACCAAGAATGTTTGTCTGTTCAACCAAGGATCCTAATTTCCTCAATCATTTGGGGCGGTATGGCGGCGCAGCGGTAGAGTTGCTGCCTTACACCGCCAGGGTCCCTGGTTCGATCCTGACCACGGGTGCCGTCTGTATGGAGTTTGTACGTTTTCCCCGTAGGTTTTCCCCGAGATCTTCGGTTTCCTCCCACACTCCAAAGACCTACAGGTATCTAGGTTAATTGGCTTGGTATAAATGTAAGTTATCCCTAGTGTGTGTGTGTGTGTGGGGTAGTGTTAATGTGCGGGGATCGCTGGTCAGCACGGATCGCTGGGCCGAAGGGCCTGTTTCCACGCTGTATCTCTTAACTAAACAAAAACTCTACTTTCGAATGTCCACCCCAAATCTTGCCGTCCTGTCTCAACCACCCCATTTTTGGAAATTCTCATGATAGGGCATTAAGGAATTGCTTTTCAGCGCAGGGAGAGAATTCATGGCTTGCGTGATGGTCACCGGCCCCGAACTCCTTTCAAACCAAAGTCGTCCTTATCTGTGAGTTGGGAAGTTGAAGTGCACCTCCTGAAAGAGTTATTGCCCATTTTATTTCTCCGAGCCAAATTCTTCTGCGTGGTATTTATGATCAGTGTAAGGTCTAAAGTTTTCTTGTCAAATGCATTACACACTTAAGAGAGTTTGACTGCATTTTTCCATTATTAATATGATTCAGGAAGTTTTCCACTTAATGGACTGCCTGGAATTGGACAGCGTCCAAACTTCACTGCAGAGGGACCCTACACAGAAAGCAGGTTCAGTCTATTAGATAGGAAACAAAACAAATTAAGAAAGCATCTTGAAGTTATTAACGTACATCTGAAACATTTTTGAGGTAATAAAATATGTTGGGCTTGACCAAAGACAGACAGAAATTAATTTCCACTTTCTTTTGCAGATGACAAAAAGCTGAGTTAGTGGCAGCTTACATGAGAAAATGTTACTTCCCACATCCACTCCCTTGTGGCAGAATTATTACTTTCCACTCGATTCCAGCGATGCCCAATGGAAAGGGCCACCATTTTTTAAAAATTGAGGAGTAGGCAATAGGTCGGATGTGTGCTGCACAATCACTCCCATTAAAATTTAGATTGAGTGCTTCCTTGATGGATTGGTACTAAAAAGCACCAGCCAATATCGTATTACTGCCACTTAAAGGGAACTACAATGTACCGTGGTTTGGAAATTGGATGCTACCCATTTCTGGTGTGCTACACGAGCACACAGTCTTAGAGCTTGGAAAGAGACCCTTTGGCCCGACAAGTCCATGCCAGCCGCCCACTCCCCTGACATCAGTCTCAAGAAGGTTCTCGACCTGAAACGTCACCCATTCCTTCTCTCCAGAGATGCTGCCTGTCCCGCTGAGTTACTCCAGCATTGTGTGTCTAGTCAATAGACAATCGACAATAGACAATAGACAATAGGTGCAGAAGTAGGTCATTTGGCCCTCTAAGCCAGCACCGCCATTCAATGTGATCATGGCTGATCATCCCCAATCAGTACCCCGTTCCTGCCTTCTCCCCATATCCCCTGACTCCGCTATTTTTAAGAGCCCTATCTAGCTCTCTCTTGAAAGCATCCAGAGAACCTGCCTCCACCGCTCATGTAGTCCTGCCGACAATGTTCTGGGCTAGTCCCGTTTGCCTACATTTGGCCCATATCCCTCTAAACCCTTCTTAATAGAGATGAACCCTTTCCACTACACTTTGTTCGAATTTCAAGCTGATTGCCGTCAAAAATAAATGTGTTGAATTGACACATTCTTGCCGTAAGAAATCGCTCACATGGTTGGTTTTCTCCCATTTCAAAGCATCGGGTAGTGACTTTGGTGGAAGCTGGTCGCTGCCATCTCATTCACATGCTGCCACTGGGAGGTGTTAAAGAACTCTTACCATGGAAGCTGTGGAGATGAGGGATAGTATGGTGGTGGGGGCAGTGAGAGTGGGGAGTGGAAGGGGGAAATCAACAAGCGAGGATTAAATGGGTAACGCATGCCTGTCCCATACAATGGAGTAGTCCCATGTTTTAACCAGACCCCATTCTGTCATTGGGGTGACTCCAAGTGGTTACCTACATGGGCACCAAGAATGCCATCAGTCTACACAATGGTAGACCTGGAACTCAACCTGGGTGGATAGACACAAAAAGCTGGAGTAACTCAGTGGGACAGACTGGCAGCATCTCTGGAGAGACGGAATGAGTGACGTTTTGGGACGAGACCCTTCTTCAGATGCACAAAGAGTCTGAAGAAGGGTCTCCACCCAAAACATCACCCATTCCTTCTCTCCAGAGATGCTGCCTGTCCTGCTGAGTTACTCCAGCTTTTTATAGACAATAGGTGCAGGAGTAGGCCATTCGGTTCTTCGAGCCAGCACCGCCATTCAACGTGATCATGGCTGATCAAGCCCAATCAGTACCCCGTTCCTGCCTTCTCCCCATATCCCCTGACTCCGCTATTTTTAAGAGCCCTATCTAGCTCTCTATTGAAAGCATCCAGAGAACCTGCCTCCACCGCCCTCTGAGGCAGAGAATTCCAAAGACTCACCACTCTCTGTGAGAAAAAGTGTATCCTCATCTCTGTTCTTTTTGTGTCTATTTTCGGTTTAAAACAGCATCTGCAGTTCCTTCCTACACTGTCAACATGGTTGGAGGTCAGTAATACGATAAAACATGCCAAAAGGGAGACATAAGTCAGGTACGATTCCCGATGTGGGTCGTTTCATGATTAACGGTGACTAGGACTAAAGATCATCCTTCATTACCATTAATCCATTGTTGCCAACATCTCAGATGTACAGGTCTAACTGTGTGTAAAATACAAGCAGGAAATTACACCCTTGCTGGAGTAAGTCAGGATAGAGGGCAAATCCAACTTCACATGAGGTGGGATTTCCACCGTGTAATATTTCCTGAGCAGAATTTATGTATTTAAAGAAGAGATGTAAATGAATTTCTCTTCCTCAGTTTCGAGGTACTTAAGTTTAGTGGGGCCCGATGAGATTGAAGAAATTGTTGCACTTTTGTTCTTCAAAGGCACGGATTTACAGTATAAATTTATTTCAACTTTCATACCAAGGGGCAATCTGTCATTTTTAGCGAAGTCAATGATTAATTATTCTGAGGAAACGTATAAAAAAACGATCGGAGGGCATAGCTGGAAATGTCAAAGGCGAGAGGGCAGAGCTTTAAGGTGAGAGGATCAAGGGTTAAAAGGGTTGTGTGGGGCAAGCTGTTTACACAGAGAGTGATTGTTTGAGTTTTAGAGTGAAAACAGGCCCTTTGGCCCACTGAGTCGGTGCCCGTACACTAACACTATCCTATTTACAAATTTACTGAAGCCAATTAGCCTACAAGCCTGTATGTCTCTGGAACGTGGGGGAAATCCCACGGGGAGAAGGTTTAAACTCTGTAAAGACTGCACACATAGTCAGGATCGGACCCGGGTCTCCACCCGCTGTAAGGCAGCAACTCTACCGCTGTGCCACCCGATTGGTATCTGGAATGTGCTGCTAGATGTGATGGTGAAGGCAGATATGATAGGGGCATTTAACAGGCTGTGAGTTAGGCACATGGACAATGCTGGGAATGGAGGGATCTGGATTGTTGCAGCCAGACATTAGTTTAAAGGCATCGTACCTGCAGATTGGTTTATGCATGAGAACCATTCTTTTGCTATTTACAGTCCCCCACCTCAATACTGTGGGTCGAAGGGCCTGTTCCTGTACTGGACTATTCTATGTCCTTCCTCAATGTAGTAGAGGTTGCACTGTTACGATTGCAAGGATAGGAGATGAGCTCAACAACACCATGGCAACACCCCCATGTTTGATGTTGGAAATGCTTCCAGCATCATGATCCTTTCCTTTGATGAATATAAATAGCACTGACCAGAAAGTTAGTTTTATCTTCCCTTTGTGTGCGGAGCACGCCAGCATATTGAAGACGCAAGAGACCACGGATGTTGGAAACGTGAGCAATACACAAAGTGCTGGAGGAACTCAGCGGGTCAGGCAGCATCTGTGGAGGGAATTGGACAGATGAAATGTATAACCAGGACCGTTCTTCAGAAGAAATGGCCATCCAGTTTAAAATCCAGTTACCCTTGCAAATCAATGTGATATTTTCTCTGGTTGAATGCAGCATCAATACTTAAGCCCCAGTCCCTCGATCCGAGTTTACCCAAGAGCTCTCCCGACTTAACAAAAAAAAAATCAAACTCGTTGTACTCCATCACGAGTATTATTATACTCTTGGACATTTTTCACAGTGTTGAAAAAACTTCACGAGTTTCCGTGTTTCCCGAGTACCTGTAGTTAGCGTTACGAGCCTCTAGGAGACATCCACGAGCTCCGACGTACCCGCTATGTACATTCTACGTACTTGCCACGGGTTTGATTTTTTTTTAAACTCTTGGGTAAACTCGCATGGTGGGACTATGTTGGTCATAGAGTCATAGTTCATAGATTAATACAGTATGGAAACAGGCCCTTCGGCCCAACTCGCCCACACCGGCCAACAATGTCCCAGCTACCCTAGTCCCACTTGCCTGCGCTTGGTCCATGTTTGCAAAAGATACTGGAATTTGGGAACAGAGGGACAAGGAGGAGCATCTTTGGTCCCCTGATCTCTGAAGTCCAAGGAGACCATGGTTCTCTTCTGTGCAATGACCAAAAACCTTGGGAGAGGAGGCGGGACTGTAAATTAAGGATTAATCTTACAGTATGTATGCAATGCTAAATTTGAAATGGAGAGGTCCAGGAAAAGCAGCAGGTGATAAGGAGGTCACACTTTCGGGGTGGATTTTAATTAATTTTACTTGCATGCAACTGATACCAAAAAAAGACACAAAGTACTGGAGTAGCTCAGTGGGGCAGGCAGAACAGGGATAGGCAACATTTCAGGTCGAGACCCTTCTTCAGACTGACTGTAGCAGGGGGTGAAATAGCTGAGGGGGGATGGGGGTGGGACAAGGTCTGCCAAGTAATAGGTGGATACAGGTGAGGGGTCTTTTACATGGCAGATGATTTGACAAAGCCAGAGATTTAAAAGTCATAAGGGATACAGAATTAGTCCATTCGGCACATCAAGTCTACTCCGCCATTCAATCATGGCTGATCTATCTCTCCCTCCTAACCCCATTCTCCTGCCTTTGCCCCATAACCTCTGCCACCTGTACTAATCAAGAATCTATCTATCTCTGCCTTTAAAATATCCACTGACTTGGCCTCCACAGCCTTCTGCGGCAAAGAATTCCACAGATTCACCACCCTCCGACTAAATACATTTCTCCTCATCTCCGTCCTTTCATTCTGAGGCTATGACCTCTGTTCCTGGAATAGTGAAAAGGTAAATAGTGCGAGGTAAGGAGATGAGGTTGGAAGAGTTGCGTAAAATGTGAAGCCAGAGGAAAGGAATATACGTGGAAGAAGTCACGTGGGGAAAGATGAAGGGTGCTTCAGCCAAAGGATGAAGCCAGAGGAAGGTGACAAGGAACCAATTATCCACCATTCATTCACACACAAAGAGCACTTTTTTTCCCCTCACTTTTTCCTGAAGGTATGCAAAGCCTCTCACCATTGTTCTTTCAAGTAATTGGAGTATCTCCCTGGTTATTTCTTCAGACTGGAACATTTAACTTTGGTTTGCTTTTACTTGGCAGCTGTGAAGAACAGGATGCGTTCATCCCGTGTGTCTGGGTTGAATTCAAAACTGAGTCTTTCTGCAAAAAAAAAAAAAAAAAAAAAAAAAATGTATTCTTAATCCAGTTCCCGAGAGTAGGAGATATCTTTGATACTGCTCATTGTTCCAAAAGTGAATCGTACAGCCCCACACCCTGTGCAGAACGGATTGATTAATAACAGGTTCTTTCTTCACGAGTGTTAAAAGCAGCTTAGCATGCAACATCCAAATTTCAGCACGAACCTCACACCAACATACCCAATATGAATATTCTAATACCCACTGCACATGTTAATGCAAAAATGACTCGGTGGACCATATTTCGAATTCATCTCGTTGGCATTAAGAGTTGATTCAGAAAGCCATAACATAATATATGTCCGGGCAAGACTCGTGTATATGTCCCCTTGCTTGCGTTGCAAGTGCTGCAGGTCTGGCTGTGAAAATGTCTTTAATTTTAGAAATTGCATGAATCTCTATGGCAGGCAGGGAACGTAGCTGCAGGCATGTTGGGGAATAGTAACACGTATCTCCAAGTTGCTACTGCTTCACTGCTAGATATAGATAAGGACTAAATTCTCCACAGTTCACGGGCTCTGTAGTCTATGCTGGATGTGATACCTTATTTATTGTGGTAGAAACATAGAAGGTAGGTGCTAGAGTAGGCCATTCGGCCCTTCGAGCCAGCACCGCCATTCAATATGATCATGGCTGAATATCCAGACTCAGTATCCTGTACCTGCCTTTCCCCCCATATCCCTCGATTCCGTTAGCCCTAAGACCTCTATCGAAATCGCTCTTGAAAACATCCAGTGAATTGGCCTCTACTGCCTTCTGAGGCATAGAATTACACAGATTCACAACCCTCTGTGTGAAAAAGTTTTTCCTCATCTCTGTTCTAAATGGCCTACCCCTTATTCTTAAACTGTAGCCCCTGGTTCTGGACTCCCCCAACATCCTACATCTAGCGTGTCCAAACCCTTTATAATCTTGTATGTTTCAATGAGATGCCCTCTCATCTTTCAAAATTCCAGAGTATACAAGCCCAGCCGCTCCATTCTATCAACATATGACAGTCCCGCCATCCCGGGAATTAACCTCGTGAACCTATGCTGCACTCCCTCAATAGCAAGAATGTTCCTCCTCAAATTAGGAGACCCAAAACTGCACACAATACCCCAGGTGTGATCTCACTAGGGTCCTGTACAACTGCAGAAGGATGATAATTATGCAGCTACATGCTAACATATATTGTTGCAAAGGCACTTAATTGTCTGTAAGTTGTAAGTTGTCTCTAGTGTATAGTGGGATAAGCTAGTACTAACGTGAATGGGTGATCAATGGTTGGCATGGGCCTGGTGGGCCGAAGGGCCTGTTTCCATGCTGTATCTCTAAACAAACTTAGATTAGAGAGGTCTATTATTGAGGCTTCACACCGATGTCTCACACACAACAGCAACATATTTGCCTCCAAGTCAGAAAATTTGGATTCAGTTTACACTTGGACAAAAATCAATGCTGACTCTTAAGTGCATCTTTTCAGGGAATGTTTGGGATGAAATGTAGAAATGATTGCTCTCTCAGGTGGATGGAGAAGGTTTCACAGCGCACGAGATACTGAAGCAGCGTAATTGCACCTGATCTGGCCAATATTTATCCACAAGTAAATATTTGTGCCCTGTTCCGCTGAGCACAGCCAAGTTCCCACAATTAACATAGTTTTCAGATTCCTATATCACAGCAGTAATTGCAACTATGAAATATTTCATAACGTAGGGGTGGCACAGTGGCGCATCGGTAGAGTTGCAGTCTTGCAGCGCCAGAGACCTGGGTTGGATCCTGACTACGGGTGCTGTCTGTACGGAGTTTGGATGTCCTCCCTGCAACCACATGGGTTTTCTCTGAGATCTGCGATCATTCGGGATTATGGGGAGAAGGCAAGAGAATGGGATTGAGAGGGAAAGATAGATCAGCCTAGATTTAATGGCGGAGTAGACTTGATGGGCCGAATGGCCTAATTCTGCGGTTTCCTCCCACACTCCAAAGACGTACAGGTTTGTAGATGAATTGGTGGCATGAATATAGAATAGTCGCTAGTGTGTGTAGGATAGTATTAGTGTGCGGGGATTGCTGGTTGGTGGGCCGAAGGGCCTGTTTCCACGCTGTATCTCTAAACTAAACATATATGGTGCTATGGGATGGCCTGACATGGATTTGATAGGTGCTATACAATGCAAATCTAGTTTTGTTTGCAGCAACTCCCACCAACAGCCATTCAGGGTTATGGGGAGAAGGAAAGAGAATGGGATTGAGAGGGAAAGATAGATCAGCCATGATTTAATGGTGGAGTAGACTTGATGGGCCGAATGGCCTAATTCTGCTCCTAGAACTTATGAATAGTCTTGTCAATGGGAATGACCTGTATCAGTGATGCCACCGAGAAGGTCAAGTTGAATAGGGAAATGTTGAAGTTGTTGACCTGATAGATGTACATCAAATTATGAAAGGTATAGATAGGGCAGACAGTCAGAATCTTTTTCCCAGGGTGGAAATGTCAAAGACCAGAGGGCATTGTTTGAAGGTGGGACGGGCAAAGTTTAAAGGAGATGTTCGGGGCAGGTTTTTTTACACAGAAAGTGGTGGGTGCCTGAGACATACTGGCCGGGATGGTAGTGGAGGCAGATATGTTACTGATGTTTAAAAGGCATTTAGATGGGAGCAAGAATAAACAGGGAACGGAGGTATATGGATCACATGCCGGCGAGGAGATTAATTTATCCCAGCACCATGTTAGGCACAGATATTATGGGCTGAAGGGCCTGTTCCTGTGCTGTACCTTTCTATGTTCTGAGTATAAACTTTGTTTATACTCTCTAGAATTTAGAAGATTGAGAGGGGATCTTATAGAAACTTACAAAATTCTTAAGGGTTTGGAAAGGCTAGATGCAGGAAGATTGTTCCCGATGTTGGGGAAGTCCAGGACCAGGGGTCACAGCTTAAGGATAAAGGGGAAATCCTTTAAAACCGAGATGAGAAGAACTTTTTTCACACAGAGAGTGGTGAATCTCTGGAACTCTCTGCCACAGAGGGTGGTTGAGGCCAGTTCATTGGCTATATTTAAGAGGGAGTTAGATGTGGTCCTTGTGGCTAAGGGGATCAGGGGGTATGGAGAGAAGGCAGGTACGGGATACTGAGTTGGATGATCAGCCATGATCATATTGAATGGCGGTGCAGGCTCGAAGGGCCGAATGGCCTACTCCTGCACCTAATTTCTATGTTTCTATGTATGTTTCTGTAACACAGCCTCCTTTTGGTTATCTGTTCCATAATGTTGTTACAACTTCAAGCTAGTAATTCCCTTTAGACAGAACCAGTGCTAACATGGTAGATCAACTTATTGCTTCTCTTCCATTGAAAGGACACACACAGGCCCCTTAACAAGATGATTTTTTTTTTGGCACAAGGAAGATCTCAAAATGCATTGTTTTTCAACCAAGTCACCTTTGGGAATTAAATTTTTATTAACTTTTGAATGCAACGTCACTTGCCATCATGCCTCCATGAAGTATATTGAAACTAAATGCAAAGTTCTGTCAACGGCATTGTTATTCCCACTACCCAAAAGACCCACTTATTGTTTAAGACTCTTAACTCCTGGCATCAACCATTCTTAAGGCATTGTTTGACGTATGGAGTTAAGACTGTACAAACCTTTCGGAAAATTTCTCCTGGATCGAGGGAAAATGTCACAGCTCCAGAAATCCGGATTGGATACCGACCTCTGGTGCTATCTGGGTGAAGTTTGCATGATCTCCCAGTCGACCACATGGGCCCCCCTGTGGGTCCTCCCACATCCTCAAAATGTGTGGGGTGGTGGATTAATTGTCCACTGTAAGTTTCTGGGGGTTAGTGTAATGCCCCTGTCCCACTTAGGAAACCGGAACGGAAACCTCTGGAGACTTTGTGCCCCACCCAAGGTTTCCGTGCGGTTCCCGGAGGTTTTTGTCAGTCTCCCTACCTGCTTCCACTACCTGCAACCACCTGCAACCTCCGGGAACTGCACGGAAACCTTGGGTGGGGCGCAAAGTCTCTAGAGGTTCCCGTTCAGGTTTCCTATGTGGGGCAGGGGCATTAGAATATGCAGGGAGTGAATATGAATGTGGAGGGAACTGAAATAGGGTTTACTGTAGGCCTAGTGTAAAAATAGAGCCTTGATTTAATTTAGGCTAGTTCGGTTTAGAGATACAGCAAGGAAACAGGCCCTTTGGCCCACTGAGTCCATGCCGACCAGCGATCACCTATATCCTAGTTCTGCCTTACACACTAGGGACAATTTACAGAAGCCAATTAACCTACAAACTTGCACGTCCTTGGAATATGTGAGGAAACCGGAACACTCGATCACAGGGAGAATGTACAAACTCTGTACAGACAGCACCCGTGGTCAGGTTCAAACCCACGTTTCTGTCGCTGTGAGGCAGCAACTCTACCGCTGCGCCACTAATGGTCAACATTGAATCAATGGGCCAACTATGTCATTCTCCTCTCTGACACCTCTGAGATCTCTATTCAAAAAAACCTGAAGAGATTCCACCCCCAGAAACTAGACCATAAAATCACTCTAATTTGCTTTCTATCCACTTCTTGCTTTGTGTTTTTGTGGATTGTGTCTTCCTTTGTGCAAATTTTGATTCCAGTTCTATCTTTTTCCTTTCCCCTCACAAAGTCAACCTTAATAAAAAACACTGCTCCAGGGGACAAAGTCCGAGCTACAAGACACTTTGAGACGCAAGAGAGCCGAGCGCGACGGGGTAAAATGGTGCTTATGGTCCGTCGAGCCCCCGATGTGTTTTCCAGCTTTGCAAACAAAGCCTTTGCGGCTTTTTCAGTCGAACATCTGCAGAAAGTGTTGTGTGTGAAGTTCAACTGCAAAATCAAAGTTGACGAATGCACATAATCGCCCAGTATTTTATCCTTCGTTATTTACACAGGGAATTGTAACCCAGTCTCGGTTTAAAAGGTGATGAATTTTCCTGTTGTTTATGATGGCGGAATAACTCCTGCATCACGGGAACCATGTCCGAGCCTCAAAGGGCGAGCAAGGGCGCAGCGGGTAGTGCTGCTGTCTCAAGTTTTAAATCAATTTTTTTTTTAAAGTTTTTTTTCTACCAATTCCATATCCCAAGGAATGAACCTAGTGTTTTCTCCGCATTTTGAGCGGTCCGGGTTCCTCCTTGAATAATTTATCAATCCACATCTCTCGATCCCTTCAGTCTTGCTTTCTTTACCGCCTTCCCTTAGTCCTCCAACTGAAATGAAACTAATTGGCAATTACTTGCTCATTCGGCAAGTTTATTAAAGTCGCCTTGTGTATGTTGTGGGGGGGGGGGGGGAGGCAGCTCAGAGCTAAACTGAGGACCATTGTGGTTGGCTTGGTTCATCTGCCTCCCAGTTCGTGATTTGTTTAAACCAATGAAGGCACTGAGAGACCTCTTTATGAAAAGCACATTTCCATTTTATGATTCCTAAAGTGGTAATAAAATTACTTCTAGGGCCGTGCGCTCTCACGTCAGTGCTTCTGTTACTAACTGGGGTGATTTGCATTTAGGTGCTGCTGTCTATATTCGGCTGGAAGCCCATCTGGCACCGCACCGATTTACATGTCTTCAGGTTGGGCTGCAGATGCTCCAAGTGCAAGTTGTAGACTCATCCTCTTTTTAATTTCACACTTCTGACCTTAAAGTAAAAATAAAAACTCGGGGAAAAAAAAATCACATGCTTATGGCGTGATAGCGCATCTGGTAGAGCTGCTGCCTCACAGCGCCAGTGACCCGGGTTCAATCCTGACTACGGGTGCCCTCTGTGTGGAGTTTGTACCTTCTCCCTGTGATCGCGTGGGTTTCCTCCGGGTGCTCAGGTTTCCACTCACCTCCCAAAGACGTGCGGGTTTGTAGGCTAATTGGCTTCTGTAAATTGCCCCTAGTGTGTAGGAGTGATAGTGGAGAGAGGCGATCGATGGTCGGCGTGGTCAAAAGGGCCCGTTTCCACGCTGGGTCTCTAAACATAATTAGAACATAAAACAGTACAGTACAGGACAGGCCCTTCATAGAAACATAGAAACATAGAAACATAGAAAATAGGTGCAGGAGTAGGCCATTCGGCCCTTCGAGCCTGCACCACCATTCAATATGATCATGGCTGATCATCCAACTCAGTATCCTGTACCTGCTTTATCTCTATACCTCCCTGATCCCTTTAGCCACATCTAACTCCCTCTTAAATGTAGCTAAACATGGGGGCTCGTCTGGGATTTGAACCCGGCACCTCTCGCACACTAACCCTAACCCTAAACCCTAACCCACATTGGTCCACCTTGTTTGTGCTGATCATGATGCCAACTTAAACTGATATTTCCTTGCACAAGATCCATTTCTCTTCTCTCCCTGCATATTCATGTGCCCATCTAAAACCCAAATCATATCCACTTTCACCACCACCCCTGGTAGTGCATCCCAGGTATCCACCAGCCACTGTGTTGAAATCTTGCTCCATACATCTCCTTTCAACTTCCCCCCTCTGACCTTATAGGTAAGCTCTCTGGTCTTTGACAGTTCTCTGCTTGCAAAAAGGTTTTGGTTGTCTATCCTATCTATGTCTCTTATAATGTTATATATTTCTATCGGGTCTCCCCTCAACATTCTGAATGAATGAATGAATGAATCTCTTTATTGTCATTGCACATGGTACAACGAAATTTAAACGTCAATCCCACGGTGCGATTCACAAGAGCAATTTTAAATATATAAGAAAAGGTAAAAATATATACATATTAAAAAAAATTACAGATAAATAACAATAGCAGCTGAGGTAGAACCATTCAGTTGAATGTGAGTTATTTCTTATTTTGCATTGTTAAGTTCACGTATGGCTATGGGGTAGAAGCTGTCTCTGAGCCTGTTTGTGCGAGTTTTGAAACACCTGTACCGTCTGCCAGAGGGCAGCAGGTGGAACAGGTTGTGTCCAGGGTGGGAAGGGTCCTTCAGGATGTTGGCTGCCCTGCCAAGGCAGCGAGAGCTGAAGATGTCCTTCAGGGAGGGCAGTGGGCAGCCAGTGATTTTTTTGTGCAGTGTTGATGACCCTTTGAAGGGCTCTCCTGTCCGCTGCAGAGCAGCTGGCATACCCCGTGGTTATACAGTACACCAGCACACTCTACGCTCCAAAGGAAATCTAGACTTGCCCAACCTCTCCTTATAGTGAATATCCTCTAATCCAAGCAGCATTCTGCAAAATCTCTTCTGCGCCTTTCTAAAGCCTCTACATCCTTCCTGTAATGGGGTGACCAGAACTCACACAATGCTACAAATGTGGCCTCGCCAAAGCTGCAGGGTGATTTCCTGAATCGTATACTCAATGCCCCAGCTGATGAGGGCAAACATACCTCCTGTATAGCTCTGCCTACTTGTGTAGCTACTTTGGTTCCCTCTCTATGAGCATAGCACACTGGCTGCTCCACAAGTGTCCTGGTGCTTTTCCACTTTGCTATATCCACCGTTGTTGAGAGTCCCTGCATTGCTCTATCCTCTCGTCCGTTCTTTCACAGGAGCTCAATACACTGTGCAAGCCTCACTTGCTTTAGCTGTCCTGCTAGCCCTGTAGACTTTAGACTTGCAGCTTATTCAGGATTGCGAGGCAGAACTTTGGAAAGGGAGTGAGTCCAGATACGATGATCGGACAGGAAAGCACTAAAATGATTCAATGCGAGAAGCACAACGAATTGTGGGGCAATATCAGCTCAAATTTCTAAGCGCCTAGAATTTTAAAAGTCCTGGGCCAATGCCCTCCGACTTAATTATTGATCACTTGACCTCTGGACCTGATATTCATTGATAACACACCATCAGTTACACCAACAATGTGTTATAAGTGTGGTGGGAGTCAGACTTACAGCAGGCAATCTGTTGTACAGTCAATTTACTCAAAAGAGTGTGCAGCACAGCGGTAGAGTAGCTGCCTTACAGTGCCAGGGACCGCGGTTTGATCCTGACTACGAGTGCTGTCTATATGGAGTTTGCATGTTCTCCACCTTACCAGCGTGGGTTTTCTCTGGGATCTCTGGTTTCTCCCACACTTCAAAGACGTACAGGTTTGTAGGCTTGGTATAATTGGCTTGATATAATTGTAAATTGTCCCTGGCATGTGTGCAGGATAGTGTTAGCGTGTGGGGATCGCTGGTCGGCACGGACTCGGTGGGCTGAAGAGCCTGTTTCCGCACTGCATCTCTGAGCTAAACTAAAAACAGTCTGTTTTAGAAAGTAGAGACACTTCCGGAAAAGCAGGATAATTTATCTGGAAACAATTGCAAGGAGTGGTGGATAGTTAAATACAAATTCTGTGCACAAAATGAATTTCAGTCATTTGTGA
The DNA here is from genome assembly GCF_028641065.1 of Leucoraja erinaceus. Lineage (NCBI taxonomy): Eukaryota > Metazoa > Chordata > Chondrichthyes > Rajiformes > Rajidae > Leucoraja > Leucoraja erinaceus. The sequence goes on along the minus strand of NC_073411.1, from coordinate 10,666,622 downwards.
AATGAAACAAAGTGCACTTAAAGTTATTATCAGGTTAGAGAGCTTCTGTAGAGGTAAGAATTAACATTTCAGGTTGATGACTTTTCATCAGCTTGACACAGTAACATTTTTTCTCACTGCGGGTGCTGCCTAACTTCCTGAGTATTTCCAGCATCCTCTGTTTTACATGAATTGCTGGAGGGGGAACTCAGTAGGTCAGTCAGTATCTATGAAGGGAGTGGAAGGATGACTTTTCTGGTTGGGACCCTTCTTCACCTGCTGAAACGTTGTCTGCCCTTTCCGATCGATGAAAAATAAAAAAGTTATGAGTGTTTAAAAAATCTTGAGATAGCTGATTGGTCCTCTCGCCTGTTAATCATCACGATGAAGGTATTTGTGGTTGGGGCAGATACAACAGTGGCATTTAAGATGCTTTTGGGCATATGGATATGCAGGGAATGGAGGGACGTGGTCTATGTGCGGGTAGATATGAAATGGACTTGATATCATGTTTGGGATGGTCATTGTAGGCCAAAGGGCCTGTTCTTGTGCGGCGCTGTCTATGTTCTGTCTGAAGAACAGTCTCGACCCGAAACATCACCCATTCCTTCTCTCCAGAGATGCTGCCTGTCCCGCAGAGTTACTCCAGCTTTTTGTGTCTACTTTTCTATGTTCGATATCCTCTCTGGTTTTAAGCAAATCGCATCAGTTGAGTTCTTGAGTAAAACCTAGAATGAACAACAAGCAGAAATCAACCGGTCGAATGTGGAATTTGATTTTTCTTTTGTTATGTCCATGTCGTTTTCACCTGTGCAACTGTAAAACGATCAATATGGTCAATTGATCTAATTGAACAAATAAATTAAAAAAAGTGGAGAAACCGTAACACTTCCACACAATCTACTGAACGTTTTTCCTTCCATTATTTATTATGTAAAAGAATATGTGTGTTATGATTGTGTTTATAGTTTGTTTGGTTGTTTGTCTTTTTGCACAAAAGTCCGCGAGCATTGCCACTTTCATTTCACTGCACATCTCGTATGTGTATGTGACAAATAAACTTGACTTGACTTGACTTGACTTGACTTGAAATCCCCATTTTATTCAGGTACAATGCATTGAGCTTGGCTTTCACACTCTGTGCAACATCGCGATTATTTATGACTGAGTTGCTGCAAACTTTAAAACAAAAATGGAATGTGGCTCGGGAGAGAAGAGGCAGAACAATCCCCTTTCCAAATCCAAGTTTTTCTTGGGTTGGTTCCAGCCAACTTTAACTCCCTTCTTCCTGACCCTCATCCAGATTTGGAAGGAGTCAGCCATTTTGTTTGTGCAGGAACAAGAGGCATCTACATAATGAATTGGACAAATGCTCAGTATTTCGAAACCTTTGACCAGTCAAGATGAGGTAAAAACCATTCGGCTTGAATTGTGGGCCAAAGAAAACACAAAAAAAAAAGATTTTTGTTTCGAACTGGATACTCGCTCCAATCTGAAGAAGAACCCCTGAGAAGGGTTTCGGCCCGAAACGTTGCCTATTTCCTTCGCTCCATAGATGCTGCTGCACCCGCTGAGTTTCTCCAGCTTTTCTGTGTAACCTTCGATTCTCCAGCATCTGCAGTTCCCTCTTTAACACTCGCTCCAATCTGCTTGGTGGGAGCATAGCTCGATGCTACAGTACAGAACAGTAACACAACTAAATCTCTGCAGTCGAGAAACAAAACTCAGCCAACATCAATACTAACAGTTTGGGAGAATTTTTTAAGGAAGAAAAAAAAGTCAGTGTGCCATTTAGAGCACAGTAACGCTAAATGACTAGCTTATTTTGTGCAGTTTTAAGCCTCATCATTAAATATATTTTCTTACTAAATTAAGGTTTAGTGGTCCAAATTTATTCTACTTGTTAGCATGCAGCCAAGGCTTTTCACTGTACCTCGGTAGGTGTAACAATAAACTAAACAAAAATGAAACCTTTTGTTATTTTGTGGTTGGTGGTCATCTGCCTGGCTAGGTTTTGGTCACTGCATGTTATTCATTTCGTTGTCTCTGTACTGTACACTGACAATGACAATTAAATTGAATCTGAATCTGAATCTGAATCTGAATTATTCGAATAAGTAACTAGTTATTGTGTGCATTTGCAAGTCATTTTATTTCTACTCATTAAACTTCTGAACAGTTCAATTGAGGACTGGACTAGGGGTACGTTGATTGTTGATGGGACTGGGGTACATAGTTTGGGAGGTCCAGAATCTCCATTGGGATTCTCCATTGGGATTCTAAACACGCCCCGCGATGAGGCTTCCTGTTGTAGACATCGGAATGTGCAGATGCTGGAACCTGGAGCAGACCCGGAATCTGGTGTCCTGATGCAGGGTCTGGACCTGAAGCACGACCATTCCTTTGCCTCCACAGATGGTGCCTGACCCACAGAGTTCATCGAACACATTGTTCTTTTTCCTTGTTTCCTTTTTGGTTTACTGCAAAAAGGAAATGGCTGGAGGGCAAATACTGCAAAGGGAAGGGACTTGTCTTCCACAGGTTGCCAACATGGAGATGCTTGCGTGGCATGTAAGAATTTACCAATCTGAGCCCCCCTACACATCAACGGCGAGTGTGTGGAGAGGGTCAACACCTTCCGGTTTCTCGGCGTCCATATCGCTGCTGATATCTCCTGGACGGGCAACACGACAGCGGTCATCAAGAAGGCTCAGCAGCGGCTGCACTTCCTGAGGGTCCTCAGGAAGCACAACCTGGACTCTAACCTGCTGCTGACCTTCTACCGCTCGTCCATCGAGAGCCTGCTGACATACTGCATTACAGCATGGTATGGCAGCTGCACCATGGCAGACAGGGAGAGGCTTCAGAGGGTAACTAGGACAGCGCAGAGGATCATTGGCTGCCCTCTCCCCTCCCTGATGGACATCTACACCTCCCGCTGCCTTAGCAGGGCAAAGAAGATCATCAAAGACAGCTCCCATCCTGCGTTTGGACTGTTCGACCTGCTGCCCTCTGGAAGGCGCTATAGGTGCATCAAATCCAGGACAAATAGACTCAGGAATAGTTGCTTTCCGAGAATTATAACTACTATTAATTCAAATTCACACATGCACTGACTTCACTGCCCAACACGGACTTCCATCTGTATATATGTATATAGCGCCGCAGAATTGTGCACCTATCCCCCCCCCATCCCCCCCCCCCCCCCCTTCTCCCTTCTGTTTTTTGTTTTTTTCTGTTTCTTGTTTTTTGTGCTAAATTGTATGTATGCACTGAGTACGACCAGCTTTCAGTTTCACTGTACATGTATAGTGACAATAAATGGCATATCTATATCTTGTCCTATCTGCAGGCACCTGCATCTTACCCGGTGTGTAAGAAGGAACTGCCGATGCTTGTTTTCATTGAAGGTAGACAGACACACATTGTTGGAGTCATTCAGCGAGTCAGGCAGCATCTCCGAAGAAAAGGAATGGGTGGTGTTTCGGGTTGAGGTACATCATCAGAAGGACTGAGAGTCTACCTGCTTCTCACCCAATGTAGATACAGTAAGTTTGGGATCCCAGTTGAGATTCTCCTCAACTATTCCCAGTCGATAAACCCTCTTGTCCGTCCCTTTGCCAACTTTGTGGACCCAGTCCACAAGTGTTCAGCACGGTGGCGCAGCAGTAGAGTCGCTGCCTTGCAACGCCGGAGACCCGGGTTCGACCCCGATTACGGGTGCTGTCTGTACGGAGTTTGCACGTTCTCCCCGTGACCACCTGGGTTTTCTCCGGGGGTTCCAGTTTCCCCCCACAATCCAAAGACGCACTGGTTTGTAGGATGATTGGCTTTGGTAAATTGTCCCTCGTGTGTATGGGGTGATGGCTGGTTGGCGGGGACTTAGTGGGAGGGAGGGCCTGTTTCCATGTTGTATCTCAAAACTAAAGTAAACTATAAAGTCGGGTAGCTTTCAGAACTTGCCAGCACTCGCAGTAGTGAGTGGCCACTGAGCCACTTTTGGTCACGGACGTTGAGCTCATCACAGAGCCAGTTTTTGTGATCTTGCTGCCTTCCAAAACATAGTTAACGTGAAGGAGCATGAATGTTATAGGCCTGGCGGGGACGATGATATAAATCAAATGGTCCCCGCTGGATCCTCTGGTTTCCTCAACATCCCAGATATGTGGGTCGGTAGGCTAATTGGCCAGCCACTGTTGTGTAGGTTGTGGTAGATCTGGGTATAGTTGACAACAACTTGGGAAGAATAAAGAAATATACACAATTGTGGAGGATTAGTGTAAAGGGATGGTTGATGGCTCGCACGGATTTAGAAGGCTGAAGGGCCTGTATCCGTCTGAATGTCTCGATGACTATGTTTCCTTGGCCAGGTGTGACGTTTCTTTAGAGTTAAGAGATACAGCATAGAAACAGGCCCTTCGGCCCCACTGAGTCCGTGCTGACCAGCGACCACCACGTACTAACACTAACACTATCCCACACACTGGGGACAATTTACAATTTACAGAAGCCAATTGACCTACAAACCTGCACGTCTTTGCAATGTGGGAGGAAAGTGGAGGAAACCCACACAGGTCACGGTGAGAAATGACAAACTCCGTACAGACAGCACCCGTAGTCAGGATCAAACCCGGGTCTCTGGCGCTGTAAGGCAGCAACTCTGTGCAACCGTGCCACACCGGTTTGACCTGATATTGAAGGCTCCAATATCAGGTCAAAACTGCCTCCCAGCTCAGTGAGCTGACGCCTCTGGTTATTCCGTCTCGTTGGGATATTCCCAGGGATACAGGAGAAGGTCCTGACTCCTGTGTCTTGGGTGGTCTGTGGGCTAGAACCAGGCAATTCTGGCACGTTGCCCAGACGTCCATGACAAGCGTATTGATGCTGCAGGACCTGCCCTTGTCATGTCCTAACACAGAGCCACATTGACCTCTGGTGATGAGTCACATTTTATCATCATGCGATCTTAAACAATGACTTTGATGCAACTGAGGTTTCATGTCATTTCAGATGGCATCAAAGATTCAACCAGGATATTATGCATTTGGATTAGTTTATAGGCATCAGATTTTCCTCCTCAAATGGCCATTCCTTGGGCAGCCCGGTGGCACAGCGGTGGTGTTGCTGCCTTACAGTGCCAGAGTAATCCAAGTTCGATCCTGACTACGGATGCTGTCTGTATGGAGTTTGTACGTTCTCCCCGTGACCTGCATGGGCTTTCTCCGGGAGCCCCAGTATCCTCCCACACTCCATGAGACGCACAGATTAATTGGCTTGGTATAAATGTAAAAAAATGTCCTTGGTGTGTGTAGGATAGTGCTAGTGTGCTGGGATTGTTGGTAGGCGTGGATTCAATGGGCCGAATGGCCTGTTTCCGTGCTGTATCTCTAAACTGAACTAAGTGGGCCGAATGGCCTACTCCTGCTCCTATTTCTTTCCCTTGTGGTGAACCAGGTGAAATTATTAAGGCAATCAGTTGGTTCTGTGGCTAATAAAACTAACTTTATATTCCATGTTTTTTTAATTAACCGCATTTAAATTCCACAGCTAACATGGTGGGATTTGAACTCGAGTTCTCGGATTATTCATCCTCGCCTCCAAATCTCTGGCTCGGTAACATAACTGTGGGTTAGTATGCCCCCTAATTGGGAACATGCACAGTCCAGGTTTATGGCTGATGGAATGGGGATCTAGGGAGTAATATCCCAGCAGGGATCAGAGGTTCTGGAGGGGAAGAAAGGGGAGCAGGCGGACAGAGGTGGAGAAGGAACTGATTCCAGCTCACACTCGCACGCCTCTGTTGTTACCGGCAGGTCCATCTTTAAGAAGGTCCGGTGTACCTTTGTTTCTTATTACCAACTGCTGCCTGCCATGGCCCCCCTCTCTAGCATGACATACTGTCTATAGGAAAGCCAATGCTGTCCTATACTGCCACACACACACATGCACGCTCACACACACTATCTCTCACACACATACACACACTCAACACATGCACACACCCTCTCACACTTACACAAATATACACACTCTCTCTCTCACACTCACACACTTACAACACGCACACACATTCACTCTTCAAAACGTACACACACACACACATCAAATGCACACACACTCTCTCACACACACTCTCCCAGCACACACTCCCTCATACTCATATACACACACACACACAAACACACTCTCTCTCTCTCACACACACACACACACAAACTCTCTCACACTCATTCACTCTCTCTCCCCCTCTCCAAATCTCTCCCATTTTCTCTCTCTCTCTCTCTCAAACACACACTCTCACACTCACACACACTTTCTCTCTCTCCTTCTCCCTCCCTCTCCCTCTCACATAACTCTCTCTCATCTCTCTCTCTCTCTCTCACACACACACACACACACACACACACACACACACACACACACACACACACACACACACACACACACACACACACACACACACACACACACACACACACACACACACACACACACACACACCTGCATGCGCTGGGTTTTGTTGACATCAGCCTCTTGGAATCCAGCATTCCCGAGTGTCCTATTTATATCCAGTAATGCCCACTTGCTTCCCGTGTGTGTTTAGATTGTTAAGGCGCTCATATTTCCTCTCTTGTAGTGGCTCATATTTCTGTTCTCCCTGAATTCTCCCTATTCTTAGTTATTAAATCACTTTTAATGCAGTAATTGGAAATCTGACCAACATGTAGTCAAAGCCATACATCATTGTACATGTAGGATATAAAACTGCCTCTGAGAAGCCCAGTTTCCTCTTCCTTGCTAAAAACTTCCTCTCCCACAATTACGATCAACTTTACAAAGTGTGTCTGATATTGAAAAATGCTGCCAGTTCTGGAGTGGCACCTCTCTCTCTCTCTCTCCCAGGGCAGGGCAGAAATCTCACAACTTCTCAGCTGTTGTGCCTTTTACCTGTACCTTCAAAATCCTCGCTTCAATCACCCCTATGTTTTTATTTCTTAGCAATGTTTGGCTGGCTGCTGGCTCTCTGGACTTTTCAACCCCCCCTCTCTCCAAATAGAATCACAGAAAAATAGGTGTAGGAGTAGGCCATTCGGCCCTTCCAGCCAACTCTGACCGACCTGCTGTGTATTTTCCACATTCCATTCAATATGATCATGGCTGTCCATCTAAAATCACTACTCCGTTCCTGCTTTTTCCCCATATCCCTTGATTCATTTAATTCTAAGAGCTATATCCAACTCTCTCTTGAATACATCCAGTGAATTGGCCTCCACTGCCTTCTGTGGCAGAGAATTCCACAGATTCACAACTCTCTGGGTGAAGAAGGTTTTCCTCATCTCAGTCCCAAATGGCCTACCCCTTATCCTTAAACTGTGACCCCGGGTTCTGGACTCCCCCAACACTGGGAACATTTTTCCTGCATCTAACCTGTCCAATCCTTTAAGAATTTTACTCGCTTCTATAAGATATCCTCTCATCCTTCTAAATTCCAGTGAATACAAGCCCAGTCGACCCATTCTATACGATTCTATAAATCCTACGATCCTTCTGCCTTTTGACCTCATTAAAGTTGTGCCGTTTCCCTGCTGAGTTTCTCCCAGCCTCGGAGTGCGTGAAGTGTTGCCTTCAAGGGCGACTCTTTCAAACTTCACAGATTCTTACCGACCTGCTGTGCATTTTCCACATTTGAGAGAGAGAGAGTATTTGTGTGTGAGGCTGAAGGAGGGTCTCTCGACTGGATGTTACCCGATCCTTCTACCCAGAGATGCTGCCTGTCCCGCTGAGCTACTCCAGCATTTTGTGTCTATCTTCGGTATGAACCAGCATCTGCAGTTCCTTTCTAAGTAAAATGATTGGGCAATGTTCATGCACCTGACACTCACCCATTTTAATGTGAACTGGTTAATGGATCTGTTGAACAGGCGGAGAGAGAGAAAGTTAATATGTATTAGAAAGAACTGCAGATGCTGGAAAAATCGAAGGTAGACAAAAATGCTGAGAAACTTAGCGGGTGTGGCAGCATCTACGGAGCGAAGGAAATAGGCAATGTTTCGGGCCAAAACCATTCTTCAGACTGATGTAGGGTGGGAAGAAGAAAGGAAGAGGAGGAGCCAGTGGGCTGAGGGAGAGGTGGGAAGGGGAGGAGCAGCAAGGGCTACCGGAAGTTGGAGAAGTCAATGTTCATGCCGCTGGGGTGCAGACTGCCCAAGCGGAATACGAGGTGCTGCTCCTCCAATTTCCGGTGGTACTCACTCTGGCCATGGAGGAGGCCCAGGACAGAAAGGTCGGATTCGGGATGGGAGGGGGAGTTGAAGTGCTGAGCCACCGGGAGATCAGGTTGGTTATTGCGGACCGAGTGGAGTGGTTGGGCGAAGCGATCACCAAGCCTACGCTTGGTCTCACCGATATAGATCAGCTGACATCTAGAGCAGCGGATGCAATAGATGAGGTTGGAGGAGGTGCAGGTGAACCTCTGCCACACCTGGAACAACTGCTTGGGTCCTTGAATGGAGTCAAGGGGGGAGGTAAAGCGACAAGTGTAGCATTTCTGCATGTATGTCCTGTATGTTAATATGTATGTTCCTCTGCTATCCTTTGGCAACATAATCTCAGTATCCATTGATAAAAGAGTCCAGCAACATATTTTAAGCCACGATTCCATATTTCTCTTGTGTGTCCATTTCACATGCATGTGTTCTGGTTTGATTTAATCTAACCAAGTATGGATTGTTTGCAACTTCTGTTATCTAATCAGGAAGAGATCGTCATCGCTGTAGTTGAGGTTCAGTGAAATGTACAATGATTATTCTGGGAACTAAAATAATTCTAGTTTTGAGAAGATTTCTCTTGTTTCCTTTGGAACGGATACATTTTCTGGTTTGAAGCCTTCAAGATTTTTTGAGGAAATTGAAATAGCTCATCGGGCCAAGTTATTCAATATGGCAAAAGATTCAAATACTAAGAACACAAGTTAAAAACTGGAGTCGAAGCACAGGAAATCGGACGGAATTTGTATAACTCTGAGATAATTGTGGAATAAGCCAGCGCCATAGCCATTAAAGTAGGTTTCATGTTTAAGAAACAGTTGGATGTGTATCTGAAAACTGAGTAAGATTCTGCAAAAATGTTTGCGCTATTGTGTACCGTTTTGGCGCAGTTCCGTGATCTCGCAGACAGACGGACAAACAAGACGAGACTTTTAATAGTATACTAGACCAAGTGCAGACCCGTTGGGTCTGCTCCCCCAATGGTGTGATCCCCCAACCCAATATTACACCATGCACCCGTCTCCTCCAATGGAACTGAAGCCGTTCCCAAATGTAAGATTCCAGCACTCCCCTGCCTCCCTCAGCAGTGGATTAAAAAAAAAAATCCAATTGCACCTCCCCTGCCTGCTGCAGCAGTGAAAAGTTCAGAGTGTTCCTGTCTTGCAACTTTGTTGGAAGCTGATAGGAAGGAGCAGCCGTCAACGAATCAAAAGGCAGAAAGGCAGCCGGACGGCAGCCGGTCGGATGGCACGAGAGTTTTATATATTAATAGAATAGAATAGATAGATAGATAGATTTAGTTTGGAGATACGGCGTGGAAACAAGCCCTTTGGCCCACCGATTCCATGCCGACCAGCGATCACCTGCACGCTAGTTCTACTTTACCCCACTTTTGCACCAAACTTGGGACAATTTACAGCCAAATAACCTGCAAACTGAAGATAGACACGAAAAGCTGGAGTAACTCAGTGGCTCAGGCAGCGTGACTGGAGAAAAGGAATAGGTGACGTTTTGCGTCGAGACCCTTGCATGTCTTTGGAATGTGGAATGTTGGAATGAAGCACCCAAAAAAAAACCCCACGTGGTCGCAGGGAGAACGTACAAACTCCGCACAGACAGCACCTGAGGTCGGGATCGAACCTGGATCTCTGGTGCTGTGAGGCTGCAGATCCACCTGTGTGCCACCCTTAGGTTGAGGTCTAGGCTTATTTTTGGCACATGTACAGTATGAAGGTACAGCAAAAAGCTTTGTCTTGTATACTGTCCAAACAGTTCAGATATGCTATACATACATACAATCAAATCAAGCATGTTTTGTTCAGAGATTCAGTGTGGAAACAGGCCCTTCAGCCCACTGCATCTGTGCCAACCAGCGATCACCCGTACACTAGTATCCTACAAACAGGGGCAATTCACAGAAGCCAATAAACCTGCAAACCTTCAAGTTTTTTAATGTAGGAGAAACCGGAGCACCTGGAGAAAGCCCACATGGTCAGTGGAAGAACGTTTGGGTTGTTACGGGTTTGGACACATGTTCCCGATGTTGGGGGAGTCCAGAACCAGGGCTAACAGTTTAAGAATAAGGAGTAAGCCATTTAGAATGGAGACTTTTTCTCATAGAGAGTGGTGAGTCTGTGGAATACTCTGCCTCATAGGGCAGTGGAGGCAGGTTCTCTGGATGCTTTCAAGAGAGAGCTAGATAGGGCTCTTAAAAATAGCGGAGTCAGGGGATATGGGGAGAAGCCAGGAACGGGGTACTGATTGGAGATGATCAGCCATGATCACATTGAATGGCGGTGCTGGCTCGAAGGGCCGAATGGCCTACTCCTGCACCTATTGTCTATTGTAAAACTCCGTACAGACAGCACCCGTAGTCAGGATCGAACCCGGGTCCCTGGTGGTGTAATGCCCCTGTCCCACTTAGGAAACCTGAACGGAAACCTCTGGAGACTTTGCGCCCCACCCAAGGTTTCCGTGCGGTTCCCGGAGGTTGCAGGTGGTTGCCGGAGGTTGCAGGTAGTGGAAGCAAGTAGGGAGACTGACGAAAACCTTCGGGAACCGCACGGAAACCTTGGGTGGGGCGCAAAGTCTCCAGAGGTTTCCGTTCAGGTTTCCTAAGTGGGACAGGGGCAGAATCGGCAGCAAGTCTACCGTTGCACCGCCGTGCCGTGACGTACAGTAGATACGGTGGAAAGGGTTTATCTTCTAACGATGGTATAGCCACGTAGAAGCCTTGAGCTTTTCAATAAGATTCTGGTTATGTACTATTTGCATGGTCAACCTCCAAACTTGGACTATTTAATAACAGACTTTGGTGTGGTCTCATGCTGGAGATATAAACAAAACCAGGCAACATCTGCTGTGGGGGAGTTCATTATGTTAATCCTGAGTTCACTTGGCTCGCAAATGGGCTTCTCCTCCTACACTCAATCTCATTCTTCTTCTGGTGGATTCTGTGGCTCACTCCAGCCGTGTTTGTCTAAGGATTGTGCTGATTACTTGGCAGTGTCTCCGAGCTTTGTTTGGGAAAAATGCCCAGGGAATGCTGAGTCTTGCAGATTTTTAGTGCAAACCACCATGAACGATATGGAGGTGGGCTGGTCCCCCGGGACAGATTGGGATCGGGAACTGCAGAGATGAACTCCGATATCTGGAGGAGAAAATAACAAACAAAGAGTGACTAAATTGGTGTTCCTTTTTTTTTTGCCACATGTGCTTGGTGGTTTGAAATTTTAACCTGGTGTGCACGTCACAAAATTAAACCCTTGGTGTGCTGAGTTCCAGCTGAGGTCAGGTAGTGATATTTGAGCCTTGCACCAGAGGGATCGAGAATTGTTGCAAGGGATTAGATCCTTCCCATCAATCCCACAGTCATTCAACTGACCACCCATTTTAAATTCGGCGATGACACCCACCATTGCTGGGTAGATTACAGATAATGATGAGTGAGAGTATAGGAAGGATATCGATCGTCTGATTGAGTTAATAGGTCATGCCCCTGTCCCACTTAGGAAACCTGAACGGAAACCTCTGGAGACTTTGCGCCCCACACAAGGTTTCCGTGCGGTTCCCGGAGGTTCCCAAAGGTTTTTGTCAGTCTCCCTCCCTGCTTCCACTACCTGCAACCTCCGGCAACCACCTGCAACCTCCGGGAACTGCACGGAAACCTTGGGTGGGGCGCAAAGTCTCCAGAGGTTTCCGTTCAGGTTTCATAAGTGGGACAGGGGCATAAGCCTATGATGGGCGTTTGTCGGCACTGGGCCTGTACTCGCTGGAGTTTAGAAGAATGTGGGGGAAGACCTCATTGAAACGTACAGAATAGTGAGAGGATTGGATGTGGAGAGGATGTTTCCACTAGTGGGAGAGTCTAGGACCAGAGGTCACAGCCTCAGAATTAAAGGAAGGAGATGAGGAGAAATTGCGCTAGTGAAAGGGTGGTGAATCTGTGGAATTCTTTGCTATAGAAGGCTGTGGCAGCCAAGTTAATGGATATTTGTATTGGTAACCAATAAAACCTGTGTACGGGTGATTGGTGATTAGTGTGGCCGAACATGGCCTGTTTCCACGCTGTATCCCCGAACTAAACTAAACCTAAATATCTGTAAATGCCATCTCTTCAGAAACATACCAAGCCAAGTCAAGTCAAGTCAAGAGAGTTTATTGTCTTGTGTCCCAGATGGGACAATGACATTCTTGCTTTGCTTCAGCACAACGGAATATTGTAGGCATGAATACAGAACAGATCAGTTTGGCCATATACCGTTATACCAAATGATTTCTTAAATGTAACTTTATTACCGACTTTATTAATTGGTCTTATCACCAAATCTGGTGAATTGCCTCTTGTGTGTGAATTGCCACTGGTGTGAATGGGTGGTCAATGGCCAGCATGGATTCGATGGGCCTAAGGGCCTGTTTCCGTGCCGTATCTTTCTAAACTCTAAACATCGCATTGATTAAGGGCAGATTTCCAAGCCACAACTTAAGGATCTCTTGTACCGGATTGAGTTATTCTTTCGGCCACCATGTAGACGGCCCTGGACTCTTGGTTGCGGACTCTATCCACCTTCAGGGACATGGAGATAGCCAGAGAATGACTGACCTGGGAATTTTCCCCTGTATACCCAAGTATCTCCCTGGAATTTCTCAGAGATTGTTGGGGCACAAGTCCAGAGACTCCCCGGGTGTTGCATTCACTAAGGTTGGGGAACAGGAACAGTTGTGTTGCCATAGGTATACACAAAATGCTGGAGTAGCTCAGCGAGACAGGCAGCATTTGTGAAGAGAAGGAATGGGTGACGTTTCAGGTCGAGACCCTTCTTCAGCTACTTCTCCCATGCAATTTTAAATTCCATAATGGCCTGCTTCCTTTATCATCCTTATTATTTTTGCATATTTTTCATTTCATTTGGTCTTTTTCTCTCTGCATCGTCTATATCTCTCGTTTCACTTTCCCCGCGACTTTCAGCCTGAAGAGAAGGCTCTCCACCCGGAACGTCACCCATTCCTTCTCTCCAGAGATGCTGCCTGCCCAGCTGAGTTACTCCAGCAATTTTCCCATCTATCGTGGGTTTAAACCAGCATCTGCAGTTCCTTCCTACTACACCAGTGGTGGGTTGATGTGAATGAGGAGCTGGCTCGCCGGCTCCACCCTGTGGCTGAGGAAACACACAGCAAGGTGGAGTAGACCTGCAAGGTCTGGAGGTGTGCAGCTGAACAGAGGCGAAGGCAGGCCAACATTCTGAATCAATAAGGAGATTTTTAATTGGCACTGCACACAGTCTCCAAGGCCAGATCTGCTGCATCCAATTTCTTTTACTGCGAAGGAATTTGACCTTGGAATGTCCAACACCGAGTAAAATTTGGATTTTGCCCTGACTGTGAAATGTCCTCCAGGGGGAAGTCTCTAACTGCTACAGTCTTGCTACAAAGCAGACGCTTTAAACTTTAATAAAAAGGGATTTTTGAGTTGCTTTGGCCAATGTTCATCCCTCCTCTCCAGCGAAGGCTGCCTGGTAATGTTCCCTGCAGACTTGCGGCCAGCTCCCACCACCCTCTCCCGTCTTCCCAACCAAAGTGTTGGTCCCCTGAAGCACAAAAGATCATTGTCAGCATGTTGGTACACAAAAATGCTGGAGAAACTCAGCGGGTGCAGCAGCATCAATGGAGCGAAGGAAATAGGTGAAAACATTGTCAGCATGTTGACAAGAGAGGGGGGGGGGAGGGGTCACAATTTGCTGCTGTCCCACCCACAGTCAGTGTGGAGAGTGTGGCCTGACCGGGGGGGAGCAAATCCCAATTAATTTCCTCTCTCAGCCCCCCACCAGCCCAGACCTACCAAAGTGCCTGTGCTTGGGGCCCCCCATTGAGGCCAGTTAACTGGCCATCACCCCAGCCAGCGATGTGCTGTAACTATACCCACCCAGTCTAGTTTAGTTTGGAGATAGAAACATAGAAACATAGAAATTAGGTGCAGGAGAGGCCATTCGGCCCTTCGAGCCTGCACCGCCATTCATGGCTGATCATCCAACACAGTATCACGTACCTGCCTTCTCTCCATACCCTCTGATCCCCCTGGCCACAAGGGCCACATCTAACTCCCTCTTAAATATAGCCAATGAACTGGCCTCAACTACCCTCTGTGGCAGAGAGTTCCAGAGATTCACCACCAGATACAGCGCCCTTCAGCCCACCTTGCCCACACAGACACCCCCACACAATCCCACACACACACACACACACACACACACACACACACACACACACACACACACACACACACACACACACACACACACACACACACACACACACACACACACACACACACACACACACACACACACACAATTTTACAAATTATATACCAAGCCAATTTCTTCTTTGGAGTGTGGGTGGAAACCGGGGCACCCTGAGAAAACCCACGCAGGCCACGGGGCGAGTGCACCAGTAGTCGGGATCGAACCTGGGTCTCTGGCGCTGTAAGGCTGCAAGTCTCCCGCTGCATTGGGCTGTGTATGCAACCCTTTTTTGTTTTAAACAAACATCTGTTTACCCTTGCAAGCTGAAGGTTTGGCAAGTATTTATGGCCACTGGCGTGCAAGCCCCAGTAGATGTGTGTGAGGATGTAGCACTCAGATCTGGGACAGGCACCAGGCCAACTGTTTCTCTACACCTCTCGCTTTAATAGATCATAGCCCAGCCAGAACTTGTGGGGATTCAGTCGGGGGAGTCGAGTGGTCCAAAGACTCTCTCCTGTTCCAGCGATCCAAGGGAAATATGATCATCTTTGTTGTGACCAACAATGGTGTGTAAATATATGGCACCTGTAAAGTGACCAGCGATTTTTTTTTGTGTACTAATACTCCCATTTACTATGCATTTTATAATAATGCACAACGGTGCTGCAACGTTCCAGCCAACTAGATTTTCACATTTGTAATATTGCAAAAAGATGTACAAAGTTTCAAAAATAGAAGGCGCAGTAGAGGAGCTGCTGCCTTAAAGCCCTGTCCCACGGTACAAGCTCATTCCAAGAGCTCTCCCAAGTTTAAAAAAAATCTAACTCGTGGTAAGCACGGAGAATGAACGTAGCGGGTACGTCGGAGCTCGGGGACGTCTCTTAGCGCTAACGGCAGGTACTCGGGAAGACTCGCTAACAGCAGGTAAGCTCGGGAAGACTCGTGAAGATTTTTCAACATGATGCAAAATGTCCACGAGAGCCCCGAGTACCGACGAGTGGCCATTACCGTAAATCTCCAAGTTCGAATCGGGGCAAACTCGGGGAGAACTCTTGGAATGAACTCGTACCGTGGGACAGGGCTATGATGACAGGGATCTTTGGTTTCCTCCCACACCCCAAAGACGTGCAGGTTTGTAGGTTAATTGGCTTGGCATAACAGGAGAGACAAGACTAGAGACATTTATTTGTCACGTGTACCAAATGTCAATTCTCACTAGTGTGTGGGGGACAGTTCAAGTGTGCAGGGATCGCTGGTCAGTGCGGTCTCGGTGGGTCTGCAACTCCAAAACTAAAACTGAAATCGAATCTGAGAGTGTATTTGGCGCTAACTCCTATGAAGAGACACAAAGAGCCCAGGGTCTATTCTTACCAACATAAATTATTCCTCCAAGTGTCGACGCCTCAGCCAAACATGTCTCCGGGTGTTCTTGTGTGTGGGACAACCGGTCGAACAATGAGACCTGTGGGTCAGTGAAGTCACAGTGATCAAACTTGCCATATTTAGCTGGCTGTTTTTTTTTTTCAACACGCACACTCTTGTGAGTACAGAGGAAGAAACAGAGGAAATTTGCTCAGGAAATAAAGAAAAATACTGTGGACTGTACAGGAAGAGTCTGATGATAATCCGGAACACTGGGATTGTATCAGTGTCGATGCCGGGAACGTTGCCAAGCAGACAGGAATATTAAACATATTTGGATTTTGAGAGGTGCCAGGTCTCTCTCAGTCCTCGGAGGGATGACATGTCTGTTTGGATTCCTCCGTGGGAGTTCCCTCCATTCCTGACAATGTACCGAACCCCCTAATCTCTGGTCAGCCACACCATAGCCCCTCCTGAGCCTCAGTGGGCCGTTTCTCAGTCCTTGTTCCTCAAGGTAGACAAAAATGCTGGAGAGAAACTCAGCGGGTGAGGCAGCATCTATGGAGCGAAGGAAATAGGCAACGTTTCGGGCCGAAACGTTGCCTATTTCCTTCGCTCCATAGATGCTGCCGCACCCGCTGAGTTTCTCCAGCACTTTTGTCCAAAGATCCTATAGCAAGCAAGATAGACCACTCCTGCTAAATGCAATGGGTTAGCGTGTAGTACGCAACGGAGCAGAACGTGGGCCTTTTTTTCATCCATTTCAGTAACCCGACCGAACACGACCCGACCCGACCCGCAGTGTAATCAACGTTGCGGGGGAACAGTTTGTGTTAATAAATTATAATTCTGAAAATGAGGTGAAGATTTTTACCAAAGAACTTTTATTTTTACGAGGATGTTTCCGTAACCGGCTTCCGTCTCCGCACTAGTATCTTTGCTCCGCTACGGGATCTTTGGTGCGGAGACGGAAGCCGGTTACGGAAATGGGGCCGAAAATTACCCGTGGATCTGCCCATGACCGTACTACGTCTTTTTCGTCGAGTGGATCTATCTTGCTCGCTATACGATCTTTGCTTGTGTCTACCTTCGATTTTCCAGCATCTGTAGTTCCTTCTTAAACACCTTGTTCCTCAAGGTTGGTCACGGCGACATTTTGATTATCGTCGGCACCGTGGCGCAGCGGTAACGTTGCTGCCTCTCAGCGCCGGAGACCCGGGTTCGATCCTGGCTACGGGTGCTGTCGGTACGGAGTTTGCAGGTTCTCCCCGTGACCTGCGTGGGTTTTATCCCCAGAAGCCCTGGTTTCATCTCACACTCCAAAGACGCGCGGGCTTGCAGGTAAAATTGTAAATTGTCCCTAGTGTGTGTAGAAAAAGACACTTGGATGGGTTCATGGATGGGGCAGATTAAGAAGGATGTGGGCCAAACACAGGGAAAAGGGATGAGCTTAGATGGTGGCATCTTGTTCGGCGTGGACGAATTGGGCTGAGGGTGTGTTTAACAATAAATCAATTGAAAAACTAAATGATCAGCAAGGGGTTTGGACAGGCCAGATGCAGGAAGATCATTCTCGATGTTGGGGAAGTCCAGAACTAGGGGTCACAGTTTAAGGATAAGAGGGAAGTCTTTTAGGACCGAGATGAGAAAATCATTTTTTACACAGAGAGTGGTGAATCTGTGGAATTCTCTGCCACAGAAGGTAGTTAAGGCCACAGTTCATTGGCTATATTTAAGAGGGAGTTAGATGTAGCCCTTGTGGCTAAAGGAGAGAAGGATGTATGGAGAGAAGGCAGGGATGGGATACTGAGTTGGATGATCAGCCATGATCATATTGAATGGCGGTGCAGGCTCGAAGGGCCGAATGACCTACTCCTGCACCTATTTTCTATGTTTCTATGTGAGCATTGCCTTTATTTCTTGGAAACCTTGATATTGTTTTGATGTAATGAGGAGGCAGCCATTATCCCAGGGTCCTCGCTGTCGAGCGACCATAGCTACCTAGCGACCTCAATGTCAAACGTGCATTGATTGGGCAATTACTACCTGGAAAATTTGAGGTTTTTCTCATATCTTTAAAAAATGTGCAGGTTTTGGTCTTGATGAGTTTCAGGTATGATTTATATTATATTTTTACACAATATGTTAAAAATTCAAGTAGTTCCATGAGTTGAGTCACGACCCTGAATGAAAAAGCTCCTCGGCCCACAGCCTAAACAGGAATCAGCCTGGGCAATGTTTGCAGAGCCAGGTTGAGAGAGGCCGGATGAAAGGGAGGGATAGATCAAGGGTGGAGTTGGGTGGGTGAGATGGGCTGAAGATAGACACAAAGTGCTGGAGTGTACTCAGCAGGTCAGGCAACATCTCAGGAGAAAAGGATATGTGTGTGTGAGATGGGCTGTCCGAAACAGTGAGGGACAAAGGACATTTGTTGTCACATTAAGGGGCAGTTGTGGGAAAGGGATATCAAGGGGGTGCAGGCACATGTGAAAATAGTGGGGCGAATATTCCACTTAGAAATAAGTGATTTCAAATGCAAAACGCAAAGTGCTGGAGTAGCTCAGTGGGTCAGATGGGGGGGGGGAGATTGCAACCTTCACGTGGTCCGCTCTGTTTCAACTAATGCAATCAACCTGGCATGCACAATCAAGTAGGATCAAATAGAACAAGTTGTCCTACAACTTTAGGCTGTGCATGCCATGCACAAGTAGATCAGATAGCAACTGTGGAGGGAATGTTTTGTTGCTTGCATCTGAGGATGGGACCAATTCTATTTTCCAAGTGAGCACTACCTCCATCACTCCAGCAACCGACCATTTTAGCGGCACGCTCGATATGTCAAGCTGAAAGGACACGTGTTGACCAAGTTTGCTTATGATGACTGTGCTGCAAGGGCACGATGGCAAGGCTAGTAGGGCAACTGCCCCACTCTACCAGGGAAAGACATGTAATCCCATCCAGTGCTCTCTGTGTGGAGTTTGCATGTTTCCTCTGTGACAACATGGATTTCTTCCCGGGGCTCCCGTCTCCTCTCACTTCCCAAAGGCGTGCGGGTTGGCTGGTTCATTGGCCTCTGTATATTGCCCCAATGTATGTATAGTGCCCTCCATAATGTTTGGGACAAAGACCCATCATTTATTTATTTGCCTCTGTACTCCACAATTCGAGATTTGTTATAGAAAAAAATCACATGTGGACATTGTCAGATTTTAATAAAAGGCCATTTTTATACATTTTGGTTTCACCATGTGGAAATTACAGCAGTGTTTATACATAGTCCCTCCATTTCAGGGTACCATAATGTTTGGGACACAGCAATGTCATGTAAATGAAAGTAGTCGTGTTTAGTATTTTGTTGCATATCCTTTGCATGCAACGACTGTTTGAAGTCTGTGATTCATGGACATCACCAGTTGCTGGGTGTCTTCTCTGGTGATGCTCTGCCAGGCCTGTATTGCAGCCATCTTTAGCTTATGCTTGTTTTGAGGGATTGTCCCCTTCAGTTTTCTCTTCAGCATATAAAAGGCATGCTCAATTGGGTTCAGATCGGGTGATTGACTTGGCCACTCAAGAATTGACCATTTTTTAGCTTTCAAAATCTCCTTTGCTGTTTCAGCAGTCAGTTTGGGATAATTCTCTTGCTGTAGAATGAACCGCCGGCCAATGAGTTTTGATGCATTTGTTTGAACTTGAGCAGATAGGATGTGTCTATACACTTCAGAATTCATTATGCGACTACCATCAGCAGTTGTATCATCAATGAAGATAAGTGAGCCTGTACCTTCAGCAGCCATACATGCCCTGGCCATAACACCCCCACCACCATGTTTCATAGATGAGGTGGTTTGCGTGGATCTTGGGCAGTTCCTTCTCTCCTCCATACTTTGCTCTTGCCATCACTTTGATATAAGTTAATCTTCGTCTCATCTGTCCACAAAATCTTTTTCCAGAACTGTGGCTGTTGAAATGAATTTGTAAATAAATCAATGATGGGACTTTGTCCCAAACATTATGGAGGGCACTGTAAAACTAAATTAAATATTGCAAGGACTTAAGCATCAGGAGGCTGAGGGGTGATCTTATACACGTGTATAAAACATGTATGAGGGAAGTAAACAAGGTGAATGCAATGAGGCTCTCTCCCAGGGTCAGAATCAAGAACTAGAGGCCACAGGAGGCTATGTGTGGTGGAACAACACCTTGCCACTGCAGAGGCAGAGCCGTACTGTACAAAACCAAGGCCTTCGGCCAACCTTATCCATGTCGACTGTGCTGGCATTCTGTCCCATTTACCCACATTAGTCCTAAATCCTTCCTATCCATGTACCTGCCCTAATATCTTCTGCCGTGACATGGCAGTGTGTACTTTGCTTAAGTCTCACTAGTCTGTGGTACTCTTGAGACCAAAGCATACATGCACATGCACACATGTACAAATACAAGCACACATGCACACACACACACAAACGTACAAAATCCACAACAAACGCACACATGCACACACACACACCACAAACACATGCACACACACACATGCATGTACAACCACACACACATGCATGTACACACACACACACGCATGTACAAACACACACGCAAACACACACGCATGTACAAACAAACACACACATGTTCAAACAAACACGCACATGTACACACACACATACATGTGCAAACACACACGCACATGTACACACACACATACACGTGCAAACACACATACACGTGCAAACACACATACATACATGTACACACACACATGTACAAACACACACATGCATGTGCAGACATACACACACATGTGCAAACTCACGGACAAACACACACATCTACAAACACACACAGATATGCATACAGACACACACAACATACTCCACACACGCAAGCATGATACCCTTTAACCAATCTATGCTCACACCTGCTTTCCACAGTGTGCAGTAAAGCGTAGGTCTAGGTGCCTGAGGTTTTGCTGTTGAACACACACACACACACAACACACACACAGAGGATCCATCTGAATTCAAACACGCCGTCGTCTTGCGGCATTGCCTCTGTCCCACCTCGACCCTGAGAGCGCCCGTCGGCCATCGAGTTGTGTGTGTGGCCGTGACTCTGTGCCTTTAGCTGAGGCCGTTTCGCCCTCAGGCAGCGGCGGCGGCGGCGGCGGTGGAGGCAGAGGCAGGCGGGCAGGCAGGCATTCCCTGCACGGATGAAACCCAAGTGGCTCGGGCTGGTAAACTCGCGGAATGATTAATGACTCATCACGTCGCCGTTATTTTTGGATCGGCCTCGGAGGAGGCAACCTTTTGGAAGAGAAATCATTTTTTCTGCCTTCACTGTCCTGTTATTTCCTGGAGCCTGAGGAGAAAAGTGAAACCACATGTTTGAGACGGAGGGTAGGAAACTGGAGTGAAGACAAATGCAGGCTACTGTCCCGCGACAATTAGTCAAACTACCATCCAGCCCAGGTGTTCCGCTGTGTACATTTACTATTGGACAATGAAAATAGCAGCTCAGTGTGCTGACAGATGCTTCTGGTGATTTTATGATGTCCACAATATTTGGAACCAACTGCATTGGTTTCCCTGAAGATGCAGAACAAGAGATGTATTCATAATGCTATTGTTAACCGCTTCACTGCTGGGGTCGTCAGCGCATTCACCCCACTACATTCTGCCGCTTCTCATCTCTGCCTTGGGTTTGGTTGACAATGTTTGGCTATTTCTGCACGATGATATTTGTTGCACTAGTCGTGTTTGCCTCCCCCTCTCCCCCTCCCCCCTCCCCCCTCTCCTCCTCTCCTCTCTCTCCTCTCCTCTCCTCCCTCTCCCCCTCTCTCCCCTCTCTCCCCTCTCTCCCCTCTCCCCCCTCCTCCCCCTCTCTCTATCCCTCTCCCCATCTCCTCTCCCCCCCTCTCCCCTCTCTTCCTCTCTCCCCCTCTCCCCCTCTCCCCCTCTCTCTCCCCCTCTCTCTCCCTCTCCCCCCTCTCCCTCTCCCCTCTCTCTCTCTCTCTCTCCTCTTCCCCTCTCCCCCTCTCCCTCTCTCCCCCTCTCCTCTCGCTCTATCCTTTCTCTCCCTCCTTCCCTCTATCCCTCTCTCCCCCTCTCCTCCTCCCCCCTCTCTCCCCCCTCCCCCCCCCTCCCCCTCCCCCCTCTCCCCCCCTCCCCTCCCCCCCCTCTCCCCCCCTCTCCCCCCCCCTCCCCCCCTCTCCCCCCCTCTCTCCTCCTCTCTCCCTCTCTCTCTCCTCTCCCCCTCTCTCTCTCCCTCTCTCTCTCCCCTCTCTCTCCTTCTCCCTCTCTCCCTCTGGCAACTTTTGCCCCTCTTTATGTTTATTTCCGTGCAGTAGCGGTAGAGTCACTGCCTTACAGCGCCAGAGACCCGGGTTCGATCCTGACTTCGGATGCTGTCTGTACGATGTCTGTACGTTCTCCCTGCGACCACGTGGGTTTTCTCTGGGTGCTCTGGTTTCCTCCCACACTGCAAAGACGTGCAGATCTGCAGGTTAATTGGCTTCGGTACAGATGGCAAATTGTCCTTAGTGTGTGTAGGATAGTCCTAGTGTATGAGGACCGCAGGTCAGCACGGACTCGGTGGGCCGAAGGGCCTATTTCCGCGCTGTATCTCTAAACTAAACTAAACACTGCCACTGTTTCCTTTCCACTGAGAGTATTTGTCTCTCTCTCCGCTGGTGTTCCCACTGCCTGCCACTGTTTGACATTTTCTCTCCGTGTTTTCTTTCTCTTTGGCAGTGTTAGACCCTCTCGACTACACACTTAGCTTCTGAGAGTTCATTCAGCAGCCTGATAACAGCGGGGAAGAAACTGCTCTTGAATCTGATGGCACGTGCTTTCAAGTTTTGTATCTTCTGACTGATGGGAGAGGGAAGAATGGTGGGCATGATCCTTATTTATGTTCATCGGTTGTGGAGCAGCATGAGGCCATTCGGCCCATCACATCTACTCCAACGTTCAATCATGGCTGATCTATCTTTCTCTCTATCTGTCAGAAGAAGATTTATCTTTCTGAAGAAGGGTTTCAATAGACAATAAACAATTGGTACATGAGTAGGTCATTATGCCCTTCGAGCCAGCACTGCCATTCAATGTAACCATGGAAGAGGGAGTCACCAACCTTATAATTGCAAAAATCGTACAATCTAAGCAGCATCAGGAGATGGAGGAAACTCATTATCAGCCACACACAATGCAATTGTTGAAGATAGACACAAACCGGCTGGAGTAACTCAGCGAGACAGGCAGCATCACTGGCGAAAAGGAATGGGTGACTTTTCGGGTGGTGGAGGCCGGTTCTCTGGATGCGTTCTAGATAGGGCTCTTAAAAATAGCAGAGTCGGGGGATATGGGGAGAAGGCAGGAACGGGGTACTGATTGGGGATGATCAGCCATAATCACACTAAATGGCGGTGCTGGCTCGAAGGGCCGAATGGCCTACACCTGCACCTATTGTCTAGAGTCTATTGAAACCCTTTTTTAGACTGTCTGAAGAAGAGTCTCAACCTGAAACCACACCCATCCCTTCTCCCCAGAGATGTTCCCTGTCCCACTGAGTTACGAGTTATTCCAGCATTTTATGTCTTTCTTCAGTTTAAGCCAGCATCTGCAGTTCCTTCCTTAGCTCAGAAGGAGCTAATGATAGTTCAGAGGATAATCGGAAGATCTTCACTCTTCAAAGATTCGGATGAGTTTAGTTTAGATCAGTTTAGTTTAGAGAAACAACATGGAAGCAGGCCCTTTGGCCCACCTGAGTCCTGCCGACCATCGATCCCCTGTTCACATTAGTTCCACATAGCAGCAGCATCTATGGAGTGAAGGAAAGAGGTTATTGCCTTCGCTCCATAGATGCTGCTGCACCCGCTGAGTTTCTCCAGCACTTTTGTCTACCTTCGATTTTCCAGCATCTGCAGTTCCTTCTTAAACAACCTACCAACCTGCATGACTTTGAGACGTTGGATGAAACCGGAGCACCGGGAGGAGATCCCACGCGGTCACGGGGACAACGAGCAAACTCCACACCGACAGCACCCGAGGTCAGGATCAAACCCAGGTTTCTGGCGCTGTGACACAGCAGGAGTTGAGGCAGTGAATCCCGTTCTGGAATTTGCCAGTGTTACCTTCTCTCTGACATCTGCAGTTGTACATGGTCTTGGTGAGACCACACTTGGAGTATTGCGTACAGTTTTGGTCTCCTAATCTGAGGAAAGACATTCTTGCCACAGAGGGAGTACAGAGAAGTTTCACCAGACTGATTCCTGGGATGTCAGGACTTTCATATGAAGAAAGACCGGATAGACTCGGTTTGTACTCGCTAGAATTTAGAAGATTGAGGGGGGATCTTATAGAAACTTACAAATTTCTTAAGGAATTGGACAGGCTAGATGCAGGAAGATTGTTCCCGATGTTGGCGAAGTCCAGAACAAGGGGTCACAGTTTAAGGATAAGGGGGAAATCTTTTAGGATCGAGATGAGAAAAACATTTTTCACACAGAGAGTGGTGAATCTCTGGAATTCTCTGCCACAGAAGGTAGTTGAGGCCACAGTTCATTGGCTATATTTAAGAGGGAGTTAGATGTGGCCCTTGTGGCAAAAGGGATCAGGGGGTATGGAGAGAAGGCAGGTACAGGATACTAAGTTGGATGATCAGCCATGATCATATTGAATGGCGGTGCAGGCTCGAAGGGCCGAATGGCCTCTATTCCTGCACCTATTTTCTATGTTTCTATGTAGCGTGCGTTCCAATGTTGTAGCGATTCCCTCTGACAATATTTTCCTTTTTCTATCGTGTTTCTTTCCTTTGCCAATGTTTTCCTTTCTCTAGCAGTGTTTGCCTCCTCTCTGTCAGTATGCTCATTCCCCTGCCAGATTTTACCTCCTCATTGCCAGTTTTTTCCTTCCTATGGCAGCGTTTTCATTGCCTTGGCAATGTTTCTGCTCTCTGGCAGTTTTCCCATCCCCTGATGCTGTTTCCCACTTCTCTTGCCTTGGTTCCCACCAGCAGAACTTGCCTCCCACTGGTAGTGTTTGACCCCCTCCCGGGCCTCTTTTGGATCATAAGTCATCGGAGCAGAGGTAGGCCATTCGGCCCATCGAGTCTACTCCACCATTCAATCATGGCTGATCTATCTTTTCCTCTCAACCCCATTCTCCTGCCTTCTCCCCATAGCCCTTGGCACCCTTATCAATCGGGTATCTTCACATTAAAAATACCCAATGACTTGGCCTCAACAACCATCTGTGGCACAGATTCATCACCATCTGACTAAAAAGATTCCGCCTCTTTTCCTTTAGAAACATAGAAAATAGGTGCAGGAGTAGGCCATTCGGCCCTTCGAGCCTGCACCGCCATTCAATATGATCATGGCTGATCATCCAACTCAGTATCCCGTACCTGCCTTCTCTCCATACCCCCTGATCCCCTTAGCCACAAGGGCCACATCTAACTGCCTCTTAAATATAGCCAATGAACTGGCCTCAACTACCCTCTGTGGCAGAGAGTTCCAGAGATTCACCACTCTCTGTGTGAAAAAAAGTTATTCTCATCTCGGTTTTAAAGGATTTCCCCCTTATCCTTAAGCTGTGACCCCTTGTCCTGGACTTCCCCAACATCGGGAACAATCTTCCTGCATCTAGCCTGTCCAACCCCTTAAAAATTTTGTAAGTTTCTATAAGATCCACCCTCAATCTCCTAAATTCTAGAGGGTATAAACCAAGTCTATCCAGTCTTTCTTCATAAGACAGTCCTGACATCCCAGGAATCAGTCTGGTGAACCTTCTCTGCACTCCCTCTATGGCAATAATGTCCTTCCTCAGAGTTGGAGACCAAAACTGTACTTTCTAAAGGTACGTCCTTTTATTCTGAGGCTGTGGCCTTTGTTCCTAGACTCTCCCACTAGTGGAAACATCCTCTCCACATCCACTCTACTCAGCCCTCTCACTATTCGTTTTGACTATTAGGCAATATTCTTTTCTCTTTGCCATGGATGGCCTTTCTCGGGCACTGTGTCGGAGTTGCTGTTCCTCACTGGTAGCCCTTGTTCCCTTCATCAATAATTGCTTCTCACGGACTTTGCCTCTGGTGGTGAACAAAAATGCTGGAGAAAATCAGCGGGTGAGGCAGCATCTATGGAGCGAAGGAATGGGTGACGTTTCGGGTTGAGACCCTTCTTCAGACTTGCCGCTGGTGTGTTTGTCTGTGTTTGCCTCTGCCAACACTTATCTCCCTCTCTCTATTGCCCACTTTGCAAGAGTCTTTGTTGGGGAAATTGATTTGATCAAAGTGGCTGAAAGATACAGCATGGAAACAGCAGTAGAACGCACCCTAGTCTATGAATTATTTTTATATTGCAAATCTGTGTGGAGTCAGGATTTTTGCAAGGTGAATAACATTGGAGTTAGACAGGCAACAAGACAATCAGCGGGCAGGAAAAGTCTTTACTGAGCCAAAGAACTGAATTCTGTTTCTTGAGTTCCCAAATTAGCAGCAATTTTCTCTTTTGCCAAATATGTAACCTCGGACCCAAGCTGGAAAGATCCCAGTGGAATTCTAACCCACTAAAACTGCAGCCTGCTTTCTGCATTAGGTGCTGAATCAGCAGTCGTCTCTTGCTAAATTTACCTGCTTGCACTTATAGATTTTTTTTTTGTATAAGCATAGACTTTTACAAAGGTGAGAGTCTCAGTTTCTAGTTGGCAGTTAGGTTCACGGCGTAAGATTGCCATGCAACTTGGACTGACACGAGGCCCTTCAGCCCACAATATATTCGTGCTATCCATCAAGTTCCGTTTAGTTTAGAGATGCAGCGTGGAAACGGGTTCATCGGTCCACCGATTCCACGCCGAACACCACCGATACTAACACTATCCTACTCATTAGGGGAAATCCACAATCTTTACCGGAGCCAATTAACCTACAAGCCTGTACGTCTTTGGAGTGTGGGAGGAAACCGAAGCACTCGGAGAAAACCTAGGCAGTCACGGGGAGAACGTGCAAACTCCGTAGTGACAGCACCCATAGTCACGATCAAACGCGGGTCTCTGGCGCTGTAATGCCCCTGTCCCACTTAGGAAACATGAACGGAAACCTCTGGAGACTTTGCGCCCCACCCAAGGTTTCCGTGCGGTTCCCGGAGGTTTTTGTCAGTCTCCCTACCTGCTTCCACTACCTGCAACCTCCGGCAACCACCTGTAACCTCCGGGAAATGCAGGGAAACCTTGGGTGGGGCACAAAGTCTCCAGAGGTTTCTGTTCAGGTTTCCTAAGTGGGACAGAGGCATTAGTCTACAACTCTACTGCTGCGCCACTGTGCTGCCCGTACCTATCTGTACTAATGCTATTAACCAAAGCCTTCCATGCCTTGGTAATTCAAGTGATTGTCTAATTACTTGTTAAATGTTGCAACTGTTTCTGCCTCCATCAGGCAGTGTGTTCCAGTTAAAAAATTGGCGTTGCATCCCCTGTAAACCCGATCCGGTCTGAACAAGGGTCCCGACCCAAAACGTTACCCGTTCCTTCTCTCCTGAGATGCTGCCTGTCCCGCTGAGTTGCTCCAGTATTTTGTGTGTATCCCTGCAAACCTTTTATCCCTTTCCCTAAATAGAAACATAGAAAAATAGAAAATAGGTGCAGGAATAGGCCATTCGGCCCTTCGAGCCTGCACCGCCATTCAATATGATCATGGCTGATCATCCAACTCAGTATCCTGTACCTGTCTTCTCTCCATACCCCCTGATCCCTTTAGCCACAAGGGCCACATCTAACACCCTCTTAAATATAGCCAATGAACTGGCCTCTACTACCTTCTGTGGCAGAGAATTCCAGAGATTCACCACTCTCTGTGTGAAAAATGTTTTTCTCATCTCGGTCCTAAAAGATTTCCCCCTTATCCTTAAAATAAATCCCTTTGGCTTCAAGGTCAGGTCGGGGGCAGTTCCCCCTGCCACGGGTACCATGTAGTCCTGTGCTACCTGCTCCATGGTTGGATAGTCGATGACTAAACCATCTCCCCCACCTGGTTCTCCGATTTGTACCACCTGTATCAGAACGTATTCCATTCCCCAGAGACTAATTCAAACAGTGATCAACAGTTATCTGGATGTGAGGTGATACAGGGACATTAAGACGCTTGCCTTCCATCACTGTGAGGAGGTGCCTGGTAGACTCACTGTGGTGGATGTTAAACTGTGTTCGTTGTGTGTTCCGTTATTTTATTTTCTGTCATGACTGCAAGGTACGCAATTTCGTTCAAACTTAAGCCTCTGTCCCACTTCGGAAACATGAACGGAAACCTCTGGAGACTTTGCGCCCCATCCACGGTTTCCCGGAGGTTGCAGGTGGTTGCCGGAGGTTGCAGGTAGTGGAAGCAGGCAGGGAGACTGACAAAAACCTCCGGGAACCGCACGGAAACCTTGGGTGGGGCGCAAAGTCTCCAGAGGGTTCCGTTCGGGTGGGACAGGGGCATAATAAAGGTTTAAATGACAATAAAGTAAACTTTATACTTTATAGTGCAGGAAAATGACACTGAAAATGGTACAAAATCATCCATGATCTTCACGAGTGGTGGAACAGGCTCGAGGGGCTGAATGGCCTATTTCAGTTCCTATTTCTCATGACCTTATTGTCTAAGGTAGGACCAGTCGGAAGCCATACAATCAGCCATCCATACTTTGCAGAAACAAGTATTCAAAACAATAGAGGAAGGTTCTTATTCCCAGTCACCTTGGGTGCACCGCAGAGTATTCTTGGAATTGAAGTCTGAAAATCAGCAATTTTATCAGCGAGTTTGGCCCTTCTGAACAATCGTCCCAATAACACAGAGTTTTTTCACACAGAGAGCGGTGAATCTCTGGACCTCTCTGCCACAGAAGGTAGTTGAGGCCACAGTTCATTGGCTATATTTAAGAGGGAGTTATACTGCAGCTGTACAGGGTCTTGGTGAGACCACACCTGGAGTATTGCGTACAGTTTTGGTCTCCAAATCTGAGGAAGGACATTATTGCCATAGAGGGAGTGCAGAGACGGTTCACCAGATTGATTCCTGGGATGTCAGGACTGTCTTATGAAGAAAGACTGGATAGACTTGGTTTATACTCTCTAGAATTTAGAAGATTGAGAGGGGATCTTATAGAAACTTACAAAATTCTTAAGGGGTTGGACAGGCTAGATGCAGGAAGATTGTTCCTGGTGTTGGGGAAGTCCAGGACAAGGGGTCACAGCTTAAGGATAAAGGGGAAATCCTTTAAAACCGAGATGAGAAGAACTTTTTTCACGCAGAGAGTGGTGAATCTCTGGAACTCTCTGCCACAGAGGGTAGTTGAGGCCAGTTCATTGGCTATATTTAAGAGGGAGTTAGATGTGGCCCTTGTGGCTAAGGGGATCAGGGGGTATGGAGAGAAGGTAGGTACAGGATACTGAGTTGGATGATCAGCCATGGTCATATTGAATGGCGGTGCAGGCTCAAAGGGCCGAATGGCCTACTCCTGCACCTATTTTCTATTTTTCTAAGTAAATGGCCACTAGAATGACTACCTCTCAAATGAATGTCTTATGAGTTTATACTTTAGTATCCCAAGCCAAGAGTACAAAGCTGAAATCTCTATCGCTGGGTCTTTCTTCCCCTAAAAACTGCATTAAATGATTATTTCAATAATGCACACTAAAAGAGCCGCCATATCTGCGAAACACATAGGAATGGTTTTGTCCGGTATTTTATTTACTTTGTAAGTTGATGATGTAAGCCTGAAACTTGCCCTGTGCCAAGATGATTAATGACAAGACCATGCTGAGGTCAATTAGTCCAGGTCAGTCGAGTGTTGAAAGGTAGCGTCTGTTCTTTTATTGAACAGTAAATTCTCGCCATAAATTGTCACCTGGACTGGAGTGATTTATTACCAAGCTATTGCTCTGATCAGGTCCTTTCAGGATTCTGGTCAAGGGGAGGGGGGAAAAAACGATGCTTTCACTACAAATTAAAGCATAACAGTTTGGGGACTGCGAAAGCCTTCGGCCTAGTAGTTCTGGCTCAGCTAGTTTGGGGCCTAATTGGAAACGACAGGGCCTTCCTCCTGAATAAAATAATTGTCAAGCAAATGGAATGTGAGCATGGAGCAAGGTTAAAAATCCGAGCTCCATTTTGCAGCTGCAATATACTCGAGGGGTTCGAGGCTAGGTTGAGGGGGTCAGGATGTTGTCTGGGGAAAAAAAAAGCAGTTTTGAGCTTGAAAATTCAATGAATTTAGCAAAATCAATAAATCTTATTAAAATTCCTAATCCCACAGATCAGAGATTCAACGGCCTGGCTGTGTGTGTTGGGTTTATTGTATGCTGGCTGCCTTTGGCTGTTTCTCAAAGATTCTCCTCTGAATCTTTCTTGTTTTTCTTTCTGCTCTCCGTCCTCTCCTGGCTCCTGCAAGGATTCTGTTCCGTCGAACCTCGGCAAGCTTCAGGCATCTCTCACGGAGTGGGTATTCCCCACCCGTGATCTCCACATGATGCTGTTCAATGGTGAACGCAACCACAACTCGGCCTGACTCTGTGGCTGCCTGGTTTAGTGCAGTATAGAGATACAACGCGGAAACAGGCCCTTCGGCCCACCGAGTTCGCCCCGACCATCGATCCCCACACATTTAACACTATCCTACACACACTAGAATTCAGCTGCCTGATATATCAGCCGTGGTCGAACATAAAAGCATAGAAAAGAGGTGCAGGGGTAGGCCATTCGGCCCTTCGAACCAGCACTGACATTCAATATGATCATAGAAACATAGAAACATAGAAAATAGGTGCAGGAGTTGGCCATTCGGGCCTTCGAGCCTGCACCGCCATTCAATATGATCATGGCTGATCATCCAACTCAGTATCCTGTACCTGCCTTCTCTCCATATCCCCTGATCCCTTTAGCCACAAGGGCCACATCTAACTCCCTCTTAAATATAGCCAATGAACTGTGGCCTCAACTACCTTCTGTGGCAGAGAGTTCCAGAGATTCACCACTCTCTGTGTAAAAAATGATTTTCTCATCTCGGTCCTAAAAGACTTCCCTCTTATCCTGAAACTGTGACCCCTTGTTCTAGACTTCCCCAACATCGGGAACAATCTTCTTGCATCTAGCCTGTCCAACCCCTTAAGAATTTTGATGATCATGGCTGATCATCCAAAATCAGTTCCCAGTTCCGGCTTTTTCCCCATATCCTTTGATTCCCTTAGCTTTAAGAGCTAAATCTAACTCTCTCTTGAAAACATCCAATGAATTGGGCTCCAGCGAACTGCGTAGGAGACTTGATGGGCCGAAAGGCCTAACGTTTGCTCCTATAACTCATGAATGTATGAACCTATCGTGTATGAACTATGAGTCCTGTCCAATCTCTAGAGTTTGATGTCTCAGAGTCTTGAGTGCAGCAAGGTGTTGAGGTAAGCAAACTAATTTATGGTGGAGAGGTGTTTTGCATGACATGAGTCGTGTCTGCATCTCTCACAGTCTCACACTGCTGGTTAAATGTGAGAGATTTTACAATGAAGATGAGTGGGGCTCTCTCTCTGTCTCTATCTCTGTCTCTGTCTATCGGCCCACGGGCCACAGAGCTGAACATGTAATTACACGCTTACCAGAGGCTTTGCTGGCCTGCTAATTATTCTTGCCCACCAGAGGATCGCTTGTGAGGCTCTACAATCGGAATGTGGGAACTGCAATATCTTCTAATGCCTTCCACCGAGACCTAACCTCGTGTGGTGGGAAGCCAGAAGAAATGCGATGGTAGCTGCAGTGTGATTCGAGAGTGGTGTCAGCTCGTTCTGAAAGAAGACAGCTTTGCTCGTTACAAAAAAATGACTGCAGTACTGGCTACCCAAAATCTTCTCAGTCGAAAACTGTCGGCCAGGCAGCACGGAGCATGAAGATTTAACATCCTGACAAAACCATTCAGGGGAAGAGTCTACATCAAGGGTTCCCAACCTGGGGTAAATTTCACCTACGCAGGCTGTTGAGTCTGGATTTGTACATATTTTTTCTCATTGACTGACTGTGTTTGGTTCTGGTATATCTGTTCATCATTAGTTGTTCATGAATAAGTGAAATGACATTGATGCATGCTATTAAAGTTGCCCGGGGTAAACGGGACGAAAACGATTGGGAAGCCCTGGTCGACACCATGTTGTTCTTGCCCCGAAACTTTTGTGTTGCTGTGTGTTGTTTTCGACTGCGGAGCATTGACCAAAATTGGAAGTGGCGATCATTAATGGAAACCGCCTTTAAAATCCCGATCTTTCCCAGTTGGAATCAAAACAGCCCCTCATCCCTGGTAGTCAGGGTGGTGAATCTCATAGAGTCATAGTGTCACAGAGTGATACAGTGTGGAAACAGGCCCAACGGACTTGAGTCACAGAAGAGTCAGATCAGATAAGGAAGGGAAATAATCTCCCCTGAAAGACATTAGTGAAAAGGGTTTTGTTTAAATAACTGTTTAAGAAGGAACTGCAGATAGACTTGATAGGAACCTGAGTGGCAACTTTTTTACACAAAGGATGGATAGGACAGGTTTGGAGGGATATGGACCAAACGCAGGCAGGTGGGACCAGTGTGGCTGGGACATGTTGGCCGGTGTTGACAAGTTGAGCCAAAGGGCCTGTTTCCACACTGTATGACTCTATGACTCTAAAGGATGGTAGTTACAACATGAACTGCCAGAAGAGGTAGTTGAGGCAGTATTATCACAACAGTAAAAAAAAACATTTGGACAAGTACATGGGTAGGACAGGTTTAGAAGGATATGGGCCAAATGGAGGCAAGTGGGACTAGTGTAGATGGGGCATGTTGGTCAGCATGAGCAAGTTGGGCCAAAGGGCCTGTTTCTGTGTCTCTTTGACCAACACTCTACGAAATGAAAACTTGAAGAAAACCAACCTAGGAAATCTGAGGTACACACAAAAGCTGGAGAAACTCAGCGGATGCAGCAGCATCTATGGAGCGAAGGAAATAGACAACATTTTGGGCCGAAACCTTTCTCCAGACGGAAATCTGAACCAGACATGAGTCTGAGTATCGATAATATTTGAGAGATACAAAATGCTGGAGTAACTCAGCGGGACAGGCAGTATCTCTGGAGAGAAGGAATGGGTGACGTTTCGGGTCGAGACCCTTCTTCAGACTCCAGGATTTTGTGTCTATCTTCGATTTAAACCAGCATCTGCAGTTCTTTCCTTCCCCGATAATATTAGCTTAGGCTGACTCTCGTCATCAATATAATCATACAAAGTTACAAATTACAAACCTACCTGGTTCTGCAAATTTGCTCCCCTATTCAATAAGGTCATGTAACCTCCAGAACCTATTCCATTAACCCAAGGTAACCTTTCACTCCATGGCATATGAAGAATCAATCTAGCTCTGCCTTGAAAATATTCAAACATTCTGCTTCTACTGATCTTAAAGGAAAATAATTCCAAGTCCTCTAAGAAGGAAAATATCACTTATTGCATAAGTAATAAGTAGACAACTCCTTGTTTTTAAACAGTGACCCACAGTTTTAGATTCTTTCATAAGTGGAAACATCCTGGTCACATCTTCATCATGTCAATGCTGTCAAGAATGTTCAGCATCTTGCATGCTTTAATCAAGTCCCCTCTCAATCTTCTCATCATCGGTTGATAGCTTGTACAACCTTTCCCCATAAGACCAATTAGGTCCAGCGAACCTTCCTCTATTCCATTTATAAGTCTAGTAAACCTTCTCTGAACAGATTCCAACTGTCATAAAAACATACAAACATATAAAATTGGTGCAGGAGTAAACCATTCGGCCCCTCGAGCCAGCACCTATGATCATGGCTGATCATCCAAAATCAAAACCCCCGTTCCTGCTTTCTCCCCATATCCCTTGATTCCATTAGACCTCTGAGCTATATGTAACTCTCTCTTGAATACATCCAGTGAATTGGCCTCCACTGGCTTCTGTGGCAGAGATTTCCACAGATTCACAACTCTCTGGGTGAAAAAGCTTTTCCTCATCTCTTTCCTAAATGGCCTACCCCTTATTCATAAATGGTGTCCCCCTGGTTCTGGTCTCCCCCAACATGGGGAATTTTTTTCCTGCATCTAGCCTGTCCAATCCCTTAAGAATTGTATATGTTTCTCTAAGATCCACTCGCATCCTTCTAAATTCCAGTGAATAATAAGCCTAGTTGACCCATTCTTTCATCATATGTCAGTCCCGCTATCACGGGAATTCACCTGGTGAACCTACGCTGCATTCCCTCAATAGCAAGAGTTGAGCATAAATAACGTAATTAAATAAGGAGGCATAGAAACATAGAAACATAGAAAATAGGTGCAGGAGTAGGCCCTTCCGCTCTTCGAGCCTGCACCGCCATTCGATATGATCATGGCTGATCATCCAACTCAGTATCCCATACCTGCCTTCTCTCCATACCCCCTGATCCTTTTAGCCACAAGGGCCACATCTAACTCCCTCTTAAATACAGCCAATGAACTGGCCTCAACTACCTTCTGTGGGAGAGAATTCCACAAATTCACCACTCTCTGTGTAAAAAATGATTTTCTCATCTCGGTTCTAAAAGACTTCCCTCTTATCCTTAAACTGTGACCCCTTGTTCTGGACTTCCCCAACATCGAGAATAATCTTCCTGCATCTAGCCAGTCCAACCCCTTGCTGATCATTTAGTTTTTCAATTGATTTTCTATAAGATCCACTCTCACCAAGAATGCTCTCACCAATGTCCTATGTACTGTAACTGAAGGATAAACGTACTATTTCTGTGTTCAATTTTCTGTACCTATAAACAAATATTTCACTTTGTGCATCAACCCCTCTATATGTCAGAGCTCTGTAGACTCCCATCAGTTAGATGATAAGCTTAATTTTTATTTAACCAGGCAAAATGAACAATTTCACATTTTTGTACATTCATCCCCATTCACTCGAAATGAGTATGACGGTCCTCTCATTCCCTATATGGAGGACGCCTGCCTGTGCGTGACTTTGTTTAACGTGGGGAGACTGGTGCACAGACAGCCACCACACGGTCCTTGACAGATCTGGGTCAGGATCCAGAGGCATGGAGTCCAAGACGACCGGAGACCCTTTTCTGCTGCAGCCTTCATCCGCCTTCCCAGCCGTTGTGACACTCCACTAAGGTCAGCCATCGTCCTCTGCCTGTTCCACCGCTGAGGTCTTGGTTGGATTGCTCTTTGTCAGAGACCTCCCCCTCGACCTTACCGCCATGGGTGGCCCTATCAGGAGCATAGCTCCAGACGGCATCGCTCTCAGGATCTCAGGACCACACAAGCTTCTCCACCACGACAAGGTGACAATCCATGGAGAAGTTCTGTATATCATATGTCACCTATCAGCTAGATCTCAGTCCTCTCACTTAACCTATCTAGCCATATCTCCCTATAGGTTTCTATTAAATCTGTCCCCCCTCACCTTAAACCCTTGTCCTCTGGCCCTTGATTCCCCGACACTGGGGAAGAGACTCTGCGTTTACCCGATCTATTCCTGTCACAATTTTGTACATCCTTTTAACAATCTGATAGACAGTCTCATTTCATTTAACAGAACTCCAGAGACAGAATAAAGCATGTGTAATTTTGCCCGTAGAACTTTATTAATGAGGAAAGGACTACAGTACATATATAGTCACAGTAACCCCTTCTACAGTCAGAAGGACCACCAAAGCCCTCCCTCACTTTGTACTTTATTAACACAGAGACAGAAATGCACCACGCATTTCTCTTTATTCCAATGAAGTCTGGGTTCATGTTAGATCAGTGAGTGAGTGCTTCCTCTATGTATAGGGTGTAAAGATCGTACAGAGACCAATTAACCTAAAAACCTACACATCTTTGGGACGTGGGAGGAAATTAGAGCATGCGGAGGAAATCCATGCAGCCACCGAGAGAACGTGCAAACTGCACACATACGGCACCTGTGGTCAGGATCGAACCTGTGTCTCTGGTGCTGTGAGGCAGAGGCTTTACCAGCTGTGCTGCTTATTCTCCCCATCATAGAATCACAGAGTTATAGAGTCTTACCGCGTCAATATGTCATATGTCGTACTAATCGAAAGACTGGAGGCCAAGTCAATGGATATTTTTAAGGCAGAGATAGATTGATGGATTCTTGATTAGTACCGGTGTTAGGGGTTATGGGGGGAAGACAGGAGAATGGGGTTAGAAGGGAGAGATCGATCAGCCATGATTGAATGGTGGAGAGGACTTGATGGGCCGAATGGCCTAATTCTTCTCCTATCACTTATGAATTTGCCCTCTAATTGCCATCCTGCCTGCTACCATTTCATGCTTTATGTAGATGGAAACCAAGTATACCCTCTATATATCACTTATTTGCAGCCTCTTGGATAATAAAACTAAACAGTGCTGGAAATCCTTGTTCAGTAATGTTGATCGGGCTAGGGGTGAGGGCAGAATGGGTTTGGGTGCCTGCACACTGCTCGGTCTCATGTGTCAGTGGCCATTGGAACGCACAATCGAGACAGACCGGGGAGCTGGGGAAGAAATGCGCAGGGCAGCACAATTCTGCTCGCTGGTAAAAAATGGCAGGGAGAGGATTTGTATGTTCATACCTGTTCCTTCGCTTCATCCCCTTTTCCCCATCAATTTAACGGGACATTAGTGCCGTGAGCGCAGGATGATGAATGCACTGATGTTTACAGCCGCAGAGAGATATTGATGATAAACACCAACAAACGTGTGTGCCGCTCATCTTTCACAGGTGCCTGCGGTGTTATACTCGAAACTGGAAGCACCCAAGGGCCCCTTGTGCCCCGGTAGCTAACCGCGCTCAGAATTCCCACTGCTATCTCAGCACTTTTCTCCCCGAGTTCTAAACAATCCGAATAAAATCAGTCCGAGATATTCGCTGATGGCCACATATACACTGTAGATAAGAATACATGGTGCCGAATACATAGGAGCTGTCCTGATCTGATGCCTTCGCCTTATCAGTGACACTTTGGGCACCTTCCCCTCATCAAAGAACCTTACCAACCTGGCCTATAAGATCCCTATAAGCTAAGACCATCAGGAAATTGTGACCACCATGTTCAAGGCCAGCTTCTTTCCAGCAACCATCAGGCTCTTATACACTACACAAAACTAACCTCAGCACCAAATGATGTTCTTTGGACTGTGCCTTCGAGTGGACTATGGAATTTATTTTTGCATTATTATGGTTAATAATTTATTGTATCTTTTATTATTATATAGTGTGTGTATGATTGGATTTACAGGCGTGTTAAGCTGTAGCAAGTAAGGATATCATCGCTTCATTGATGGTACATGCTGTATGACATTCAAGCACTCTTGACTTGTCAAACAATCTGGAGTGTTGTGTGCAGTTTTGGTTCCCTAATTTGAGGAAGGACATCCTTGCTATTGAGGGAGTGCAGCATAGGTTTACAAGGTTAATTCCCGGGATGGCGGGACTGTCATACGCTGAGAGAATGGAGCAGCTGGGCTTGTACACTCTGGAGTTTAGAAGGATGAGAGGGAATCTCATTGAAACATATAAGATTGTTCAGGGTGTGGACACGCTAGAGGCAGGAAACATGTTCCCGATGTTGGGGGAGTCCCGAACCAGGGGCCACAGTTTAAGAATAAGGAATAAGCCATTTAGAACAGAGACGAGGAAACACTTTTTCTCACAGAGAGCGGTGAGTCTGTGGAATTCTCTGCCTCAGAGGGCAGTGGAGGCAGATTCTCTGGATGCTTTCAAGAGAGAGCTAGATAGGGCTCTTAAAAATAGCGGAGTCAGGGGATATGGGGAGAAGGCAGGAACGGGGTACTGATTGTGGATGATCAGCCATGATCACATTGAATGGCCGTGCTGGCTCGAAGGGCCGAATGGCCTACTCCAGCACCTATTGTCTATTGTCTATTGTTTAACATGTCTATCCCAACGATTAAGTAGTATCTTTTACGCCAATCCTATGCTAATCCCATTTTATTCTCTTTGGGATGCATCACAGCATGGTTTGGGAATTGCTCCACCCAAGATCGTGAAATATT
This sequence comes from Leucoraja erinaceus, assembly GCF_028641065.1. NCBI lineage: Eukaryota > Metazoa > Chordata > Chondrichthyes > Rajiformes > Rajidae > Leucoraja > Leucoraja erinaceus. The sequence continues at coordinate 10,628,714 of NC_073411.1, read as the reverse complement.
GCAGAGAATTATGGAGGTAACCCAGGCCATCACACAAACCAACCTCCCTTCCATTGACTCAATTTCACACTGCCTCGGCAAGGCCACCAGCATAATCAAGGACCAGTCCCACCCTGGTCACTCCCTCTTCTCCCCACTCCCATCAGGCAAGAAGTCCAGGAGTGTGAAAAGGCACACCTCCAAATTCAGGGACAGTTTCTTCCCAGCTGTTGTCAGGCAACTGAAGCCTCCTATCAACAGCAGTTCTGACCTACCATCAGCCTCATTGGAGACCCTCGGACTATCTTTAATCAAACTTTATTAGACTTTATCTTGCACTAAATGTTATTACCATGTATCTGCACACTGTGGCCGGCTTGAGTGTAATTATGTAGTCTTTCCACTGACTGGTTAGCATGCAACAAAAGCTTTTCACTGTACCTCAGTACACATAAGAATAAACTAAACTAAACTAAACTAAACTCACATTTCCAGCAACTTCCTCCAGATTCCACTGTGCCTTGGTATGCATGACCATTGTAAATAAATACCAATAATAAATCCACATCCCTTTGAGTAATCGTGTGAGATCTTCAACATCTGCTGAGTAAGGGATGAGAGATGAGATCCGATGAGAGGGGATCTTATAGAAACATATAACATTCTTAAGGGACTGGAGAGGCTAGATGCAGGAAAAATTTTCCCCATGTTGGGGGAGTCCAGAACCAGGGGGTCACTGTTTAAGAATTATGGGGTAGGCCATTCAGGACTGAGATTTTTTTCTCACCCAGAGAGTTGTGAATTTGTGGTATTCTCTGCCACAGAAGGCAGTGGAGGCCAATTCACTGGATGTCTTCAAGAGAGAGTTAGATTTAGCTGTTGGGATAAAGGAATCAAAGGAATATGGGGGGGAGAAACAGGAACGGGGTACTGATTTTGGATGATCAGCCATGATTATATTGAATGGCGGTGCTGGCTCGAAGGGCCAAATGGCCTACTACTACACCTATGTTTTTCTGTTTCTAAGGCAGACATTATCGATGACACAAGGAAGGACTGCAGCTCTGATGCCGAGAGTCTGGGTGAAATGGGTGAAATGGGTAGCCTGGCTTTAGAGGAGCAGGTGTACCTTGCACACTCCTGCACCCATTGTCTATTGTCTATTGTCTACCTAGGTGTCATGGTACACCAGTCATTGAAGGTAGGCATGCAGGTGCAGCAGGCAGTAAAGAAAGCGAATGGTATGTTAGCTTTCATTGCAAAAGGATTTCAGTATAGGAGCAGGGAGGTTCTACTGCAGTTGTACAGGGTCTTGGTGAAACCACACCTGGAGTATTGCGTACAGTTTTGGTCTCCAAATCTGAGGAAGGACATTATTGCCATAGAGGGAGTGCAGAGATGGTTCACCAGACTGATTCCTGGGATGGCAGGACTGTCTTATGAAGAAAGACTGGATAGACTTGGTTTATACTCTCTAGAATTTAGAAGATTGAGAGGGGATCTTATAGGAAACTTACAAAATTCTTAAGGGGTTGGACAGGCTAGATGCAGGAAGATTGTTCCCGATGTTGGGGAAGTCCAGGACAAGGGGTCACAGCTTAAGGATAAAGGGGAAAATCCTTTAAAACCGAGATGAGAAGAACTTTTTTCACACAGAGAGTGGTGAATCTCTGGAACTCTCTGCCACAGAGGGTAGTTGAGGCCACAGTTCATTGGCTATATTTAAGAGGGAGTTAGATGTGGCCCTTGTGGCTAAGGGGATCAGGGGGTATGGAGAGAAGGCAGGTATGGGATACTGAGTTGGATGATCAGCCATGATCATATTGAATGGCGGTGCAGGCTCGAAGGGCAGAATGGCCTACTCCTGCACCTAATTTCTATGTTTCTATGTTTCTATGTCTATTGTAGACTCAGTGCTGAAAGAACACATCAGCTCAGTTTAAGCCAAGCCACCCATTCTGTGAGGTGGGCCCAGCCTTCATCAACAAGGCCATCAGGTAGGGACAGCTCGTAAGGTGGAAAGTTGGACACCTGAGTCACCACGCAGCGTCTAGTTGGAGTACTGAGTGAGGTTTGTGTGTGATGTCCTCAGTCTGTGTCTGGAGCGGTACAGGCACGGGAGACTGGAAGAAGGCAGCAGCGGCAGAAGTGCCGAAGTGAAAATAACATTGTGGTGGATCAATATTGAAGGGTGTAATCTGAATAATGTATAACTACATAAATCTAGTTGGGGTTTTTTTGCTCATGGTTTGCTTGTGTCAGGGGGCGGTGTCACAGTGAAAATAGCGGCATTATTGAGGTGGATTAAAAAAAAAACGGATGCTTCCTTTCACAAATATCCTTATCGTTCTTGATCCGTTCTACTTGCGGGCACCCGCTCTCTCTCTCCCTGAAATACTGAATGCATTGCCAGACCCAACATTAATGAATTCCAAGAAACACAAACTATCGACCCGGACTTTGGGGAAAAAAGGTTACATCGAGAATGTTTGCTTTTGGTGGGGAATTGCTTTACCTTCTGAGCGAATTTAGTGTAGATGAGAGTGAACTAACATTCCCCTTAATCCGATGATGCCTGCTTGACAATACTGTTGCCTTTTGTGTGCTCATATTTGGAGCCTAACATTTCATCTCTGTTATTTCAGCACACCCCCTGGAGAGTGCACAGCTAGTAATGACGACTCAGAAGAGATTTACTGGGCGAGTTCCAACCAATCTCATGGTCTCCAAGGGTTTCTTCTTGGCTGTGTAAGTGCTGGCCCCACTCTATGGCAGATAGAGTTAGACACTAATTATGTTCTTCTATAGAAGCTTCCAAGAACAGAGCCCATATACAGCGTTGCATTAACTCCTTCGGTGCTTTATGAAGGGGATGGCTGTAGGCTTTAAGATCTAGACTTGTTAACACATGAAACCAGGAGAATCGATTTCATTCTCAAAACAAAAGAGATCGCGACATCTAAGTTGAGGTAGAAATCTCAATTCCCCCCCCCCGCCTCCAGCAACTCGAAACCCTTTATTTCTCCAGAGAAATCCAAGCCCGGTGCCGACAAATTACTCCTTCTTAATTTACTCATTTCTGTTTACTCTGTTTAACCTTGGGGATGTTTCTCGGTATTAGCTCCTCTTTCATCACGCGTTCGCGGCGAAAAGGAGGGGGGTGGAGACACACGTTAAAGGCCACGGCCAGAGTGGAAGGGGTTGGGTGAAATGATAAATCGAGAGAGAAAAAAAGTAACGATTAAACAAACTGCAGTTTGTTTGTTTTTTTAAAGCTTTTCCCACTGCGGGAGGAGCCCGGGGAAGATGCGAACATATTCACGGGGTCCAGGTCCGGAGATGGGAGCAGTGAGAAATAGTGAAGCGGCCAGCTGTGGAACTCACGTCCCATCTCCTTAACCTTTCAAACCCCTTGGACGTTTAGGTTTAAAATGTATTATTGTCACGTACAATGGTTCTTTATTGTCACGTACACGCAGCGCAGTGAAATTCTTCTGCACTGTGCAACCCACAAAAATGTACAGTCGCCTTATTTAGGCGCCGTTTGCACTGAAAATGTCCAATGTCCAAAGTCCAAAATCCAAGGTCTGGGAGTGCTGGAGAGCCCCAGATCCAGGTAAGCCTAGGTGACCCCAGGTAAACCCTGGTAAGCCAAGCCCAGGTAGGCACAGGTGAGCCTTAAGGGGTTGGACAGGATAGATGCAAGAAGATTGTTCCCGATGTTGGGGAAGTCCAGAACAAGGGGTCACAGTTTAAGGATAAGGGGGAAATCTTTTAGGACCGAGATGAGGATTTATGTTTCACCCAGAGAGTGGTGAATCTGTGGAACTCTCTGCCACAGAAAGTAGTTGAGGCCACAGTTCATTGGCGATATTTAAGAGGGAGTTAGATGTGGCCCTTGTGGCTAAAGGGATCAGGGGGTATGGAGAGAAGGCAGGTACAGGATAATGAGTTGGATGATCAGCCATGATCACATTGAATGGTTTAGTGGGTTGTCAGGTATTACTATTAACAATACCCCGATGTACATGTAGCGAACTTTGATTATTATCTTACACAGCGGCACAAAAAAAATGTTTTTTGTGAATGAGGTGAGTTTAAAGGGGATAGGGGAGGCTGGGTGGGCCAGTAAATTTAAATGGGGTGCAGCAAGTGAAATCCAGTGGGTTTAAAGGGAGTGCCGGAAACAGGGCCTTGGTGGGTTTAAAGTGAATGTGGGAAGATGGTGTCCTGGTGAGAAACAGGGCTCTGGTGGGTTAAAAGGGTGGGAGACGGGTTCTTGGTGAATTTAAAGGGGTGCATGGGAGACTAGACCCCAGTGAGTTTACAGGGCATGTGGGAAATGGGGTCCTGGTGAATTTGAATGGAAGAGCAGTAGAAGTGATCCCAGGGAATTATCAAGGACCCACATCATCCTGGCCACACACTCATCTCTCTGCTACCGTCAGGTAGAAGGTACAGGAGCCTGAAGACTGCAACGACCAGGTTCAGGAATAGCTACTTCCCCACAGCCATCAAGCTATCAAACTTGGCTCAGACAAAACTCTAAACATTATTAGCCCATGAATATAATAGCCCATAATAGAACATAAATAATCTGTTATTTGCACTTTATCAGTTTATTTATTCATGTGTGTATTTACGTATATAATGGTATATGGACACACTGATCTGTTCTGTAGTCAATGCCTACTATGTTCTGTTGTGCTGAAGCAAAGCAAGAATTTCATTGTCCTATCAGGGCCACATGACAATAAACTCTCTTGACTCTTGTCTTGTGGGGTCCTTGTGAATTTATTGTGAGAAATGGGGCCCCAGTGAGTTTAAAGGGAGTGTGGGGATTGGGGCTCCAGTGAACTTAAAGGTAGCACAGGAACTTGGCCCCGTGTGCGTTTAAAAGGCTCTCAGGAGACAAGGCCCAGTAAACCAGATACAACACCAGCGGGATCTCTTAAGAATGGGGTGGTGGATTATTAGAGTTTCTCTGGCAATACGGACCAATCCAGCTTCTATTATCTAGCCGACCTCTGGTCAGGGATAGTGATTTATGAGAAGTACATTTCATTGTTTCATCCTCCGTCCCTCGAGTTAACTTCAAAGCGACCAAACGGTAGGTGTTGACTAAAGCTCTTAACGTATCAACTGCTGTTACCTGTTTTCTCCAGATGAAGCTTGACCAAAGGAACTTGTAAGTTTCCTGTCTGAGCGCAGCGTATTCCCTCAGGTTCCCTGTCATTTCTCATTTTGAAGACTGTAGGTGTGACTGAGGCGTGCCTTATGTCTTGGAATTCTAGCTGTGAGCAGCTGCATTCGACAAAGCATGCCATGGGCAGCAACTAAATATCATTTGGACTATGTATGCCCAGGCAGTTGTCAATGTAACATTATGCATGCCATCGTCAGCTAAGCTGACGATGGCATGCATAATGTTACATTGACAACTGCCTGGGCATGCAGAGTCCAAATGATATTTAGTGCAAACCAGATACTGGAGTAACAGACACCGGAGTAACTCAGCGGGTCAGACAGCATCTCTGGAGGAAAGGAATAGGTGACGTTTCGGGTCGAGACCCTTCTTCAGACTGATAGTCAGGGGACAATTTCATTGTCCTATCTGGGACACATGACAACAAACTGTCTCGAATCTCTTGAAACATGGAAAATAGTTAGCAGGAGTAGGTCATTCGGCCCTTCGAGCCTGCACCACCATTCAATATGATCGTGGCTGATCATCCAACTCAGTATCCTGTACCTGCCTTCTCTCCGTACCCCCTGATCCCTTTAGCCACAAGGGCCACATCTAACTCCCTCTTAAATATAGCCAATGAACTGTGGCCTCAACTACCTTCTGTGGCAGAGAGTTCCAGAGATTCACCACTCTCTGTGTGAAAAATGGAATAGACGGTGATATAGAGAGGTGTAGAAGAAATGAATGAAAGATATGCTGAAAAGTAAGTAAGTAAGTAAGTTTATTGGCCGAGTATTCACATACAAGGAATTTGCCTTGGTGCTCTGCCCACAAGTAACAACATGACGTACAGTAACGATGATACAGGAAACAGGACATTGTTAGCTGTGGGTTAGGTGAAAACGAGTTACGGACAATGAAACTCACCAGGTTAGTTTGGAGATACAACCCCTTCAGCTCACTGCATCCACACTGACCAGTGATCGATCACCCCGTACACTAACTGTACACCTGCACACACTAGGGACAATTTACAATTATACCAAGCCAATTTTGTAGTGTGGTGGGAAACCTGGAGATCTGGGAGAAAACTCACGCGGTCACAGGGAGAACGTACAAACTCCGTACAGACCAAGCACCCATAGTCAGGATCGAACCGTTTTCACACAGAGAGTGTTAAATCTGTGGAACTCTCTGCCACATAAGATAGTTGAGGCCACAGTTCATTGGCTATATTTAAGTTAGATGTGGCCCTTGTGGCTAAAGGGATCAGGGGGTATGGAGAGATGGCAGGTACAGGATACTGAGTTGGATGATCATATTGAATGGCGAATGGTGCAGGCTCGAAGGGCCGAATGGTCTACTCCTGCACCCATTTTCTATGTTTCTATGTTTCTATGAACCCGGGTCTCTGGCGCTGTAAGGCAGAAACTCTACCGTTGCGCCACCGTGCCACCCTATCAGCTTTCTTTTAAAGAAAATGAATCCTTTCACGGAAAACGAAAAGGCGCACTCTGTGTGGAGTTTGCACGTTCTCCTTGTGGCTGCACGGGTCCCACGCCCCAAAGTCTCGTGAGTTGGTTGGTTACTTGTCCACCGTAAAAATAGGCTCAAGGCAAAAGAGTCAATGAAGAGTCAGATGGGGAACTTACAGGGAGGCAAGCAAGCAGAGAGAGAATGGAACTGTTGCGATTGCCCTGCTGGCAGCCAGTATGTGTAATGCTGAGCTGAGTTTTAATTAGCTAAATTAGGCTAATCATAGAGTTATAGGGTCGTACTGCAGGCAAACACAGTGCCGCCCAAACCAAACACACAGCAGCAAGCGCAGAGACTCTATTGTAGACATCCTCCTGGCCAACATCTCTTGCCACAGCCCAAATCCCAACTCTCCTGTGAGGTGCGTGATACCAACATGCCTGCCCCTAATACATGAAAGCTGAGATCAAAGGCGCAGCTACCAAATTGGGTTCCCAAACACTACAACATCAGCCTTTTCCCCAGAGCCGCCTGCTAATTATATCTGAGCTCACTGTTTTCCAGTCCTTGCTCATTTATAAATAACACACCCTGCACTAGATGTCTGTTGACAGCTGAAGGTAGGCCATTTCCTCTTATCAATCTGCCTTCAGTGGGATCAGAGAGACGGAGAAGCCACTCCATAATACATTCTTCAACGACCTCTCCAAGTTTTTACTTAATGCATCTCCTTTCCGTGGCTGTGATTTAAGAGACAGGCGTTTCTTTCCCTCTCACAACTGCACTTAACACTATCATTGCTACATTTAGGTTAGATTCCAAAGGCTTTTGGATGTCGGGTTCCAGCCTATGACCAGAGAAGGCAGGTATCTGGACACTGAGCCTTCCCCCGAATCCAGTGGTCAAAGATGCAGAGTGATACAACATGGAAACAGGCCCCTTGGCCAAGCTGCCAGAGGAGGTGGTTGAGGCTGGGACTATCCCAACGTTTAAGAAAGGTACATGGATAGGACAGGTTTGGGGGGATATGGACCAAGCGCAGGCAGGTGGGACTAGCGTAGCTGGGGCATGTTGGCCGGTGAGGGCAAGTTGGTCCGTGGGACCTGTTTCCACACAGTATCACTCTATGACTCTATTCCATGCCAATCAATATGCCCCGTCTAAGGTGGTCCCATTTGCCCACATCCCCCTAAACCTTTCCTATCCATGTACCTGTCCAAGTGCCCTTTTAGATGTTGTGATAGTACCTCCCTCAACTCCCACCTCTGGCAACTCGTGCCATATACCCACCACCCTCAGAATGAAAAAGCTGCCCCTCAGGTTCACATTAAACCTTTTGCCCTCTCACCTCAAATACATGTCCTTGTTTTTGATTCTTCTACCCTGGGCAAAAGCCTCTGTACATCCACCCTGTCTATTCCACCTCCATGTAGCCTCTACATATTGTTATTTTACTCCTGCATTCTCTCACAAAATGCTCTGGCCTTTGATTCTCACATTGCTGAGACATTTTAGAGAGTCCTGGAGTCGTGTTGTGAAGCTCAACAGACTTGGTACTGGAGTTGGGCGTTTCAACGCCAGCGTGTGGAGATGGGGACTCCCTCCACCAGAGCCCAGCCTGTGAATGTGGAGCAGAACAACAGACAGCCAACCATGTCATCTCTGGGTGCCCGCTCTACCACCCACCAAATGGAGCTGTGCCAGGGCCTGGCAGACCTTGACAACAACCTGGCTGCTCAACACCCGGCTTGAGATCCAACTATTCTTTTGGTTTATTTATGTTTCATTCGCAAGAAGAAAAAGATCATACAGTGTGGAAATAGGCCCTTTGCCTCAACTTGTCCACACTGACCAATTTGTCCCATCTACACTAGTCCCACCTGCCTGTTTTGGCCCATATCCCTCTATATCTTTTCTATCCACGTACCTCTCCAAATGTTTCTTAAACGTTGTGATATCACCTGTCTCAACCACCTCCTCTGGCTGCCCGTTCCATACACCCACGGCCCTTTGTGTAAAAAAAATCGCACCAGGTTCCTATTAAATCCTTCCCCCCTCACCATAAACCTCCGTCCTTTGGGTCTTGCATGCCTCACTCTGGGTAAAACTCTCTGCATTTACCCTGTCTAATCCTATCATGATTTTATACATCTCCATAAGATCATACCTCATGCTCCTGCTCTCCCAGGAGCAAAACCTCTGTCCCACGGTACGAGTTCATTCCAAGAGTTCTCCCCGAGTTTGCCTTGATTTGAACTCGGAGATTTACGGTAATGGCCGCTCGTCGGTACTCGGGGCTCTCGTGGACATTTATCAACATGTTGAAATATCTTCACGAGTCTTCCCGTGCTCACCTGCCGTTAGCGAGTCTTCCCGAGTACCTGCCGCTAGCGTTACGAGCCGCTAAGAGACGTCCCCGAGCTCCGACGTACCCGCTACGTTCATTCTCCGTGCTAACCATGAGTTTGATTTTTTTAAACTCGGGAGAGCTCTTGGAATGAACTCGTACCATAGGACAGGGCCATAAAGACCTAGCCTGCATTTTCCTTGTGGATCATTGAGGATGTGAGATACTCCCCTATTTTGCGTCTATCTTCACCCCATTATTGCCTGCTTAGTCATGTTCTTCCCTAACAACCAATCTCCCCCCTTTTTAACTCCCTTTGTCCGCCCTTGCTCCATATATACCAGTTGCTTCCAACACAAGCTTGATCACCTCCTGACCTACACAAAGTCCTCTCATCAACTCTGATGCTATTCTGGATTGCAAACCTTTGGTTAAATAATAACAAATATCTCCAACCTTATCCACTGACGTCTGTTTAATTAGCCGGACCAGCCTCTTATCTGTATTACACTCCATGTGTATTCCCAGTTGACATCTACTCTTTCTTACAAGGTTATACTACAATTATTTCTCAATAATAAAATAGTTGAGAACCCAGGATATAAATGAGTTGTGCGGACCTAAATCACTAAGTCTTCAATATTTCTTTCTAAACCAGCATTGTATGGCATGTGGTTTGCTTATAAGATACATTATGCTGTCATAAATGGTATTTGAGTATTTAAGGTAAGCGTGCTGATTTATTGCTGGGATTTTACTGGATTGTATGTTAGATTACATCGTGTGGCAAGGATTTTGGGGTCTGGATTCTGAGCTGCACCCAGGGACCTTCGTTTTGGGGAATGAAAGAAATTCCTTGTTTAGTTGGAGGATTCTATTTCCTTCGCTCCATAGATGCTGCTGCACCCGCTGAGTTTCTCCAGCTTTTTTGTGTAACCTCCGAAAGAAATTCCTTTACAGTCTCCTGCTCTCAGGGTCTATTGAAGGGCCGATGCAAGAGGTAAGGCATTGAGAGAAGTCCCTTTGACTGATGGCCGCACAGTGGCGCAGCTGGTAGAGTTGCCGCCTCACGGAGCCAGAAACCCAGGTTCGATCCTGACCTCAGGTGCTGTCTGAGTTTAGGTTTGCGTTTGAGTTCAGTTTATCATCACGTGTACTGAGGTACAGTGAAAAGCTTTTGTTGCATGCTTAACCAGTCAGTGGAAAGACAATACATTCTGATTACAATCGAGCCATCCACAGCGTACAGATACATGACGAAGGGAATTACATTTAATGCAAGATAAAGCCAGTAAAGTCTGATCAAAGATAGTCCGAGGACCTCCAGATTCAGATTCAGATTCAGATTCAATTTAATTGTCATTGTCAGTGTACAGTACAGAGACAACGAAATGCATTTAGCATCTCCCTTGAAGAGCGACATAGCAAACGATTTGAATAAATAATAATAAGTGTCCGGGGGGGGTGGTGATTGGCAGTCACCGAGGTACGTTGTTGAGTAGAGTGACAGCCGCCGGAAAGAAGCTGTTCCTCGACCTGCTGGTTCGGCAACGGAGAGACCTGTAGCGCCTCCCGGATGGTAGGAGGGTAAACAGTCCATGGTTGGGGTGAGAGCAGTCCTTGGCGATGCTGAGCGCCCTCCGCAGACAGCGCTTGCTTTTGTGGACAGACTCAATGGAGGGGAGCGGTGGAACCCGGTGACGCGTTGGGCAATTTTCACCACCCTCTGCAATGCCTTCCGGTCGGAGACAGAGCAGTTGCCATACCATACTGTGATGCAGTTGGTAAGGATGCTCTCGATGGTGCAGCGGTAGAAGTTCACCAGGATCTGAGGAGACAGATGGACCTTCTTCAGTCTCCTCGGGAAGAAGAGACGCTGATGAGCCTTCTTGATCAGAGTAGAAGCCTTCTTGATCAGAGTAGAAATTGCGGTAGATAGTAATTCAGGTCTGCTCACTAGTTGTGGTAGGATGGTTCAGACTTCAGATGGTCTGTATGGAGTTTGCACATACACCATGTGACTGTGTGTGTGTGTGGGTTTGCTCGCACTTGCCAAAGTTGTGTGGGTTTGTAGGTGAATTGACGTTGGCAAATTGTACCTGGGGTGCAAAGAGTTAATGAGCAAATGCGATAATATGGATCTAGGGTTTGGTTTAGTCTATTGTCACGTGTACTGGGGTACATTGAGAAGCTTTTGTTGCATGCTAACCAGTCAGTGGAAAGACAATACATGATTACAATCGAGCCATCCACAGTGTCCGCAGTGGTTCCCAACATTTTTTAGTTCATGGCCCTCTTGGGCTCTTTAATTTTTCTGTGGCCCTCCTTGACATTATTAACGGAAAAAAGGTGTTCATTGAACCTGTGGCCCCGAAAATCCCCTGGGAATCACTGGTGTACAGATACATGATAAAGGGAACAAACGTTTAATGCAAGGTAAAGTCCGATTAAAGACAGTCCGAGGGTTTCCAATGGGTTAGATGATAACTCAGACTGCTCTCTGGTTGGTGAACTGATCAATGGTCAGCATGGACTTGGTTGGCCGAAGGCTTCCATGCTTCCATGCTGTATCTCTAAACTATGGGTACAGCATGGGTTAGACACAAGAGTAAAAGTTCCTCCACGATTTCTTGTCAAATGAATGGAGTAAATTCATGGTCCATTTAAATACTTCCAAAGCAGGAATAGCATGGGTTAGACACAGGGTAAAACTTCCTCCACAATGTCTTTCCAAACAGGGCAGCACAGTGTCGCAGCGGTAGAGTTGCTGCCTTACAGCGCCATAGACCCGGGCTCGATCCTGACTATGGGCGCTGTCTGTACAGAGTTTGTATGTTCTCCTCGTGACCTGCTTGGGTTTTATCCGGGTGCTCCGGTTTCCTCCCACACTCCAAAGACGTACAAGTATGCAGGTTAATTGGCTTTGGTAAAATTGTAACTTCTCCCTAGTGTGTGTTGGATAATGTTAGTGTGCGGGGATCGCTGGTCGGCGTGGACTCAGTGTGCCGAAGGTGTTTCGTTTCCACGCTGTATCTCTAAACTAAACTAAACTAAACACTTTCTGGCAAGAAATGATATGTCAGATAGAGAGTAAAACTTCCTCTCCAATATGGACTCGACCACTCCCATGCTTCACAGCACAGTTTGAATACAGAATGGAATGCCCTTCACTGTGCTTAGCCCTTTGTCTAATCCTCTTCCAGATGCTGACCACACAACCAGTGGCGGACTGGCCAGGGTGTCAGCTTGCCCGATCGCAAGTGGGCCTCTGATGAAGTGATAGCAAGTGATGGCAAGTGGGCCCCCGTTAAATGATAGCATTGTAGTTGTGGGTGGGACCCCTTTGTCTCCTGCAACCAATATCTTTAGACCCAGTCCACCACTGCACACAACCATGAAGACTTTCTCAGAGGGAGCTCGGTCATTTTTCTACATTGGCGAAGAGTTACGGAAAAGTTTGTCCCTTATCCATGACCTGCCCCACACTTGGAACTCTGCCCGAGACTTACATCTTCCCCCTAACTGCATGTTGTGTCAACAGCCACAACCCAACCGAGAGACCTGCATCAAGACTTTGCAATGAGGGAATGATAAAAGGGATCTGCAACCCTATGCTACAGGAGAGATCTTTTGATCTCCATCACTTCACAGCAAGCAATTTGGAACTAAAGGCCACAGGAAGAGCAGAATAACACAACACTCGTTTCACCATTAACTCGTTCCTTTTTAATTGGTTCCTTGTTGTACAATCAGTCGGACGTGCCCCTCTCAGAACAATATTTCTTTTGCTCAACGCTTTGAAAAGGAAAGGAGGCAATACTAATTAACAACTCAGTCAACATCTCACAATCCAACTTGCAAGCCCACATGGCTAACCCGTGATAACTGGTGTGAGTGCACCAACTCCCAAAGGCATGAATTAATGACCCTTATGAAACCTTAAATGTGAAGGCAGTGAATGCAGGAACCAAGAAGCTTTGCCATACCGTGATGGTTTATAAAAGAAATAGAGTATTGAAGGCGCTTTGAAAGTAGCAGCTTTGCAAAGCCATTTGGCGTGGAAGAAAGGAAGCAAGTTCCATGGGATAAATTAGAGCAAATAAATAAATGCTTGCATTTCCAGAGCACTTTCTCCTCTCCTTGAGGAAATCACAAAGCACTTTCAGGCGATGAAGTGGTTTTTCAATGTAGCTGCTGCTGGAAAGGCGCCAATTACTGTATGTGTGGCACGGTGGCACAGCGGTAGAGTTGCTGCCTCACAGCGCCAGAGACCCGGGTTCAATCCTGACCACAGGTGCTATCCGTACGGAGTTTGCACGTTCTCCATGCAACCGCATGGGTCTCCTCCGGGTGCTCCGGTTTCCTCCCACATTCCAAAGGTACAGGTTTGCAGGCTAATTGGCTTCTGTAAATTGCCCGCGGTGGGAATTGTCTACCTTTCCCAAGAAAGGTACAGATACAAAGCTGGGATAACATGGAAATCTTGTGAATGGGTGACCGTTGGTCGGTGTGGACTCGGTGGGCCGAAGGGCCTGTTTCCATGTTGTATCTCTAAACTAAAACTCTAAACTGTGTCTGGCAATGTTAAATGGCAATAGGTGTTGGCCGGGACACTGTCGATAACTTCCCTGCTCTGACACTGGGGATTGTGTACCCTCATCTAAAGAGTCTAAGGGTAATGGGGTGAAAGCAGAAGAATGGGGTTAGAGGGAGAGATAGATCAGCCATCATTGAATAGCGGAGTAGGCTTGGTGGGCCGAATGGCCTAATTCTACTCCTATTCCTTATGACCTTATGAGATTAGAGGTGGTCTTGATTTAATCCGAAGGAGAAGTCGTGTGTCAGCTTTACGTTAGAGATACAGTGGGGGCCTACCGAGACCCTGCCAGCCAGCAATCTCCCTGTACACTGCGCATTAGGCACAAATTACAATTTTTACTGAAGCCAATTAACCTTCAAACCGGGTGGAAAAGCTTTTCACTGTACCTCGGTATAGGTGGCAATAAACTGAGCTCAAAACTCAAGCTCAAACTCAGACTCAAAGCATTTGCTGCCTGCTAACCACCCAGGATTGAAAGATTATGCCGATGTTGGGGAAGTCGAGCCAAGGGGTCCACAGCTTAAGGATATCTGGGAAAGGGAAAAAGATGAGGAGAACTTTTTTTTAGTCTCTGCAAGATAAGAGGGTAGTCCAGTTCATTGGCTATATTTAAGAGGGAGTTAGATCCCTTGTGGCCAAGGGGAGGAGGGTATGGAGAAGCAGCGGGAGAGTTGGATGATCAGCCATGATTATTGAATGGCGGTGCAGGCTCGAAAATGGCCTACTCCTGCACCTAATTTCTATGTTTCTATGTTCCTATGTTTCTAACCACCCAGCAGAAAGACAATGCATGGTTACAATCGAGCCATCCACAGTGTACAGATATCTGCTAAAGGGAATAAGGTGAATAATGTTTAGTGCAAGATAAAGTCCAATTAAAGATAGTCCGAGGGGGGAGGAGGTTAAGAAGCGCAGAGTTAAAGTGAGAAATGCAGCTGCTGGAGTAGAGGTTTAAAAGAGTGGAGTGAATGCGTGATTGCAGATGCGCTTCTGTGTGCAGCATGCAAAGAGCTGCCATCCTGGATCAGGAAGCTGCAATGGAGCATTGTGGAGCTTCGGATGCAGGGAGGCAACAGTGGTGGGCAAACCCCTCCCTAGACAGTCCAGGACAAGTGTTCCAACCCCAGGGACCTGTCACACCGCTAAGAGCCACGGATAGAATCAGGAGGTCTACATCAAGGTGCCCTTGATCAAGGTGCCCTTGATGTAGCGACTATTTGCATACCAACCCAACAATTTCTCCAAGACATGCCGCATGTGGCAACAAGGGATTCATTCATAAAGGTGACCCTCACAGGAGTACTTCATCTGTTAGTGGTTTCCATGGAAATGTAAAATCTGCTTGAGGTCCAAGACCTCATCAATAATGTGACTTGGTTTTCAATAACTCTTCCCCTTCTCCCTCTCCTACCCCCCACTGAGCTCATCTGAACTCTTAACCAACAGTAGGAGCAATATGCTGATATTCTGCAATGAAATGAGAAACGTTGGCTTTGCTTTGTAGGTGATGCCCTGTCAAGAGAGACCTGCTTAGTGTTCCTTTACATTTCTTCAATTCAGCTCTGGGATATTCCACTCTAACTCTCTCCAGATGCCCCGTGCGAGCAAATGGTGTTGTGCTTCATAACTGCAAAAGGGGAACTCAAAATTTTAGGAGACAGCTCTTCTTGACGAAAGACCCGAAATTACACAGGAGTCTTCGATTTGGGGTGTTAGGAGAGGGATCCATCTCAGTTAGAAACACTGACGATTGATGGCAGAATATGCTAGGCATAGACAATAGAACATAGTGCAATACAGCACAAGAACGGGCCCTTAAGCCACAATGTTTGTGCCAAATGTGATGACAATGTAAACTGATCTCATCCACCTGCACATGATCCATATTCCCTGAACGCCCATCTAAAAGCCTCTTCAATGCCACTATCGCATCTGCCTCCACCACCACCCCTGGCAATGCGTTCCAGGCCCCCCACCATCCTCTGTGTAAAAACACTTGCCCCACACATCTCCATTACACATTCCCCCTCACACCTTATGGCTATGCCGTGCAGTGCTGGGCAATTCTACCTTGGGATTAAGGTTCTGACTGTCTACCCTATCTATGCCCTTTATATACTTCAATCAAGTCTCCCCTTAACCTCCGACGTTCCAGAGAAAGCAATCCAAGTCTATTCAACCTCCAATCCGGGGAGCTTTGAGATAAGCCTCTTCTGCATTCTCTCCAAAACCTCCACATCTTTCCTGCAATGGCATGACCAGAACTACACACAATACTTGCAAATAAAGTCTACGTGACAAATGAGTGTGAAGATGGAAAGGAGTAGAAAAATAACTCATGGAATGATTTTGAGATACTGTCTGGTATTGAAGATCGATTCTTCAGCGACCACGGTGGCGAAGCGGTAGAGTTGCTGCCTTACAGCGCTTGCAGCGCCGGAGACCCAGGTTCGATCCCGACCACGGGGGCTGTCTGTACGGAGTTTGTACGTTTTCCGAGATCTTCAGTTTCCTCCCACACTCCAAAGGCGTACAGATTTGGCTTGGTGTAAGTGTACATTGTCCCTCGTGTGTGTAGGATAGTGTTGGTGAGCAGGGATTGATGGATCACTGGATCGCAGGCCGAAGGGACTGTTTCCGCGCTGTATCACTAATCTAAATTGATTGAGTGATTCATTGAAAGATACAGCATGGAAACATGCCATTCGGCCCACCCGGGTCCAAGCCGACCTTCGATCACCTGTTCACACTAGTTCCATGTTATCCCACCTTCCCATCCACTCCTTACACACAAGATATAATTTACCGAGGCCAATTAACCTTCCGACCTGCACGACCTTAGAAAGTGGGGGGAAACCAGTGCACCTGGAGGAAACCCACGTGGTCCAGAACGTGCAATCCCCGTACAGGCAGCTCAGGATTGAGCCCGGGTCTCTGGCACTATGGGACAGCAGCTCTATCTGTGCCTCCAGTGTCTTCCTAGATATTAGGAAGAAAGGACATCGATGCAGTAAAAGGTTTCAGTTCTTGAGCGTGGGTCAGTTAGAGGAGGTCATATTTCACCCCAGTGAAACCGTGCAGCAGAAGAACTATGATGTGCGGTGGCCAATGAAGGAGAGGGTGATTGGATGTGTGTGTGATCTTTATCCTCAGCAAGAACTTTCCTGGGTTCAGGAGGATTCAAATGATCGTGGAGGGCAGTGCAAGTCTTTCTCTCATCCGTGTAGCATTGAAATCCAGACAAGGAAAAGATAGAAGGGTTTCGGCCCGAAACGTTGCCTTTTTCCTTCGCTCCATAGATGCTGCTGCACCCGCTGAGTTTCTCCAGCTTTTTTTTGTGTACCAAGGAAAAGATAAGCCTGCCTAAGATCAGGATGCGTTTTAAATGAATAATTCCATGTAGCTCTCGACATCTGAATCCCTTCACCGAGTCAATTAAAATTGCTAAATTATTAATGTCTCGTTTCATCTTGGTACCAGTCACAAAGAAAGTACTGCCTCTGATTGTGTTTTTGTGGCCTGTTTAATCACTGCAAACCTTAGTAATTAAACTGTTGTTCTAGTCTGACATTCAATAAATTACTCGATCTTAATGCTTGGTAATTGTGCAAGTCCTTCCACATGCTGAGCCAATTACGGCAGCAATTACAGAGCGCTTTGCAAACAAAGGATGAGGAATGGCACATCACGGCTGCCCCCGTGACTGATCACGCACGCCATTATTTTGGTGGTGGTGGGGGGTGATGTGGGAGGGGTTCCTTACTGATAATGCCCACCCTGCCATCCCAGCCTCTGGCTTCTGTTCTTTCCATTTCACTCTCCCCCCCCCCCCCCCCCCCCCCCCCCCCCCCTCCCTCCCCCTCTCCCTGGCCAATTCCCCCCCCGATTTCAAACCAGCCTCTTAAAACCGTGTAGAAAGGCACTGCAGATGCTGGTTAACTTTTATCAGTTTATTTATTCATGTGTGTATATATTTATATCATGGTATATGGACAAGGGGTCACAGCTTAAGGATAAAGGGGAAATCCTTTAAAACCGAGATGAGAAGAACTTTTTTCCACACAGAGAGTGGTGAATCTCTGGAACTCTCTGCCACAGAGGGTAGTTGAGGCCAGTTCATTGGCTATATTTAAGAGGGAGTTAGATGTGGCCCTTGTGGCTAAGGGGATTAGGGGGTATGGAGAGAAGGCAGGTACAGGATACTGAGTTGGATGATCAGCCATGATCATATTGAATGGCGGTGCAGGCTCGAAGGGCCGAATGGCCTACTCCTGCACCTAACTTCTATGTTTCTATGTTTCTATATATGGACACACTGATCTGTTTTGTAGTTAATGCCTACTATGTTCTGTTGTGCTGAAGCAAAGCAAGTATTTCATTGTCCTATACAGGGACACATGACAATAAACTCACTTGAACTTGAACTCGAACACCAAAGATAGACACAAAACGTTGGAGTAACTCAGGTAGCATCTCTGGAGAGAAGGAATGGGGTGACTGTTCGGGTCGAGATTGTAGGAAGTTTTGACCACTGCCCAGTCCATCATCGGCTCTGACCTCCCCACCATCGAGGGGATCTATCGCAGTCGCTGCCTCAAAAAGGCTGCCAGCATCATCAAAGACCCACACACCATCCTGGCCACGCACTCATCTCTCTGTTGCCATCGGGCAGAAGGTACAGGAGCTTGAAATCTGGTGCATCCAGGTTTAGGAACAGCTTCTTCCCCACAGCCATCAGGCTATTAAACTCACCATCAAACAGATTCAGAACTATAATGGCCTCTTGCACTTTATCTGTTTATTTATTGTTTACATATATGGTTTATGGTATATAGAAACATAGAAAATAGGTGCAGGAGGAGGCCATTCGGCCCTTCGAGTCAGCACCACCATTCATTGTGATCATGGCTGATCGTCCCCTATCAATAACCCGTGCCTGCCTTCTCCCAATATCCCTTGACTCCACTAGCCCCTAGAGCTCTATCTAACTATATAGACACACTGAACCTTTATCTCCTGTTCTGTGTTATGTTTACATATTGTGTTGTGCTGGAGCAAGCAAGAATTTCATTGTCCTATCTGGGCCACATGACAGTAAACTCTCTTGACTTGACTTGAGTTGAGACCTTCTTTGGACCGAATGGACTGATTCAAACCAGTCTGAAGAAGGGTCTGGACTCGAAACATCACCCATTCCTTCTCTTCAGAGATGCTGCCTGCCCCTCTGGGTTACTCCAGCATTTTGTGTCCAGCTTCTTAAAGCCCTTCCCTAATGGTACACTTGCCCACCCCATCTTTCATCTTCCTGCCAACGCCTCCACTAGGTGTCCACCTTCCCTCCATCCCACCAAGCAGGTCCAGCATGTTCATATCATGGAGGGTGCAACATGGAATGAGGGTATACATGTCAGCTCTACTCCAGATCCAATTCCAGTCCCAAAAAGCTGGAGTAACTCAACGGATCAGGCAGCCTCTCTGGAGAAAAGGAAGAGGTGACATTTCACAGTTGCACCTTATGGGCATGTCCCACTTAGGCGATTTTTTTCGGCGACTGCCAGCGGCTGTCATGGTCGTAGCAGGTCACTGAAAAACCGGCAACTGGACGAATGGGCATGTCCCACTTAGGCGATTTTTTAGGCAACTGCCAGCGAATATGAAATTCACCAAAGTCAGCTAACGACATCCTGGTGACTGCCTACATTAACCTGGTGCCACCTTACGCCAACACCTACATCAAACTATGCTAATTTGGCATCATAACACAAAGTTGCCACTGTTGCCGAAAAATTTTAAACATGTTGATAAATTTTCAGCTACCAGAAAGATGTTAAGGCTCTTTGGGCGACTGAGGAGGCTATTCACGACCATTGGTCAGACTATCCATGTTCTCCAGAGACGCTGCCTTACTCCAGCACTTTGTATCTTTTATTGTAAACCGGTATCTGCAGTTCCTTGTTTAAGAGGGAACTGCAGATGCTGGAGAATCGAAGGTTACACAAAAAAGCTGGAGAAACTCAGCGGGTGCAGCAGCATCTATGGAGCGAAGGAAATAGGCAACGTTTCGGGCCGAAACCCGGAAGGGTTTCGGCCTGAAACATTGCCTATTTCCTTCAGTCTGAAGAAGGGTTTCGGCCCGAAACGTTGCCTATTTCCTTCAGTCTGAAGAAGGGTTTCGGCCCGAAACGTTGCCTATTTCCTTCGCTCCATAGATGCTGCTGCACCCGCTGAGTTTCTCCAGCTTTTTTGTGTAACCATCTGCAGTTCCTTGTGTCTCTATCATTCCAAAGAACTCGGCCCTCTTTCATCAGAGGAGATGCATAGTTATTCATTCTTTCCTGATATGCATACCCACATATCTCCAATATGATCATACTCCACCCTCTCTCTGAAACCTTTTAGACTTTAGACGTTAGAGATACGGCAAGAGAAAATGTTTAATTGTCGCCCTGTGAATTGTAATGTAGGCAAACTGAGTTGTCTATCCGAATACACCGCGATTATTGAACTGTCCCCAAGGGCACCGGCCTATCAAATTTCACTTTTCATTATGTCTTGCAGCTTTTTGCAAAATAAAAATAATTTATATATCCTCGAACATTCCTTGCACAGGTCAGTCGGCTGATAGGGGCACCAAGTAGGGTAAGAATGTCTTCAGTAAAGCTTCCAAATGCTGCTAACCAGGTAATCTGATGAATCCTGCTTGATTTTGCCACTGATTTTTGTGCAGATTATTACAGCACTTTGCCATCTCCCTTCTCTCCAATTTGTACACCGTGATATTGCTGTCAATCTGCATCATTGGTATTTTTTAACACAGAGGGCGGTGGGTGCCAGGTGATGGAGGCAGATATGATAGCGGTATTTAAGAGGGTTTTTGATAGGCATGTGGATGTGCAGGGAATTGAAGGATATGGATAATGTAGCCTTGTATCAATCAACCCCCCATCACCTGTGTCCAACTATCACCTAGAGTCATAGAGTGATACAGTGTGCTAACAGGCCCTTCGGCCCAACTTGCCCACACCGGCCAACAATGTCCCAGCTTCACTGGTCCCACCTGCCTGTGTTTGGCGCATATCCCTCCAAACTTATAACCATATAACAATTACAGCACGGAAACAGGCCATCTCGGCCCTACAAGTCCGTGCCGAACAACTTTTTTTTCCCCTTAGTCCCACCTGCCTGCACTCATACCATAACCCTCCATTCCCTTCTCATCCATATGCCTATCCAATTTATTTTTAAATGATACCAATGAACCTGCCTCCACCACTTCCACTGGAAGCTCATTCCACACCGCTACCACTCTCTGAGTAAAGAAGTTCCCCCTCATGTTACCCCTAAACTTCTGTCCCTTAATTCTGAAGTCATGTCCTCTTGTTTGAATCTTCCCTATTCTCAAAGGGAAAAGCTTGTCCACATCCATGTACCTGCCTCCATAGATGCTGCTGCACCCGCTGAGTCCTCCATAGATGCTGCTGCACCCGCTGAGTTCTCCATAGATGCTGCTGGACCCGCTGAGCTCTCCATAGATGCTGCTGCACCCGCTGAGTTTCTCCAGCTTTTTTGTGTAACCTTCGATTCTCCAGCATCTGCAGTTCCCTCTTAAACTCCATGTACCTGTCTAACTGTTTCCTAAACGTTGGGACTATCTCAGCCTCAACTACCTCCTCTGGCAACTCGCCCGTCGAGTTTTGTCCAGCATTTTGTGTCTACCATCATATTTACCAGCATCTGCAGCTCTTTCTTAAACAGGTGGGACTAGTGCAGATGAGGCATGTCGGTCGGTGTGGGCAAGTTGGGCCGAAGGGCTTGTTTCCATGCCTGTTTCCTGTATGACTCTATGCTCTGTTGTAACACAGTCAGGTGTGGGCCTGGGAGGAAATCGCTCCCATTAACACCACTGGCAGGGCTTGGGGGAGGTAGCCTTTGGGGGGGAAATAAAATAAGCACACCATCATAATACCAGAGTGAGTGACTCACTTTTGCCTGAGGCCCTTTGCCTGTGATTAGATTTATTGTCACCGAGTGGTGTTTTTGTCATGAAACCTCTGTAAATCCATCAACACCTCTCTTGGATTTTGGGAAAGCACAGATCCAAACACCTTTTTGGAAACACCGGAAAAACCTGAAGGAGGTTGTCGGAAAACATCCCACGGTGTTATTCAAAGGTCAGAAGTAGAAAGGTTCCAGCCAGATTGTTCAGAATTTACAATTAAATCTACACATCGAGACTATGCCAGGCTTGAGGAGTCAATAATGTGTTTAAGAAGGAACTGCAGATGCTGGGAAAATCGAAGGTAGACAAAAATGCTGGAGAAACTCAGCGGGTGCAGCGGCATCTATGGAGCGAAGGAGATAGGCAACGTTTCGTCCCGAAACGTTGCCTATCTCCTTCGCTCCATAGATGCTGCTGCACCCGCTGAGTTTCTCCAGCATTTTTGTCTACCTTAGGAGTCGATAAACCTGACTCATGAATAATTTAAAAAAGATTGCACCACGGACTGATAGAACATAGTCACCCACGTATGCTCCCGAGAAATAGGAGTTAACCGCAGGTACTGTTTCGTTTTCTACACCAATTTTCCCCGTCTAAGGAAAGAGGAACTCCCCGTTGTATTGCAACCTTGTCGTGGTCGGGGAGCGTGTGTGTCTCAGTGACCCCTAGAGCTATGCCAGTGGGAGATTCATCTCCTGTTAGGGTCTCCCATGCTGGACAGGTCGAAGGGTAGAGGCGAGACAAAGAGCGATCCACTGGTCCTCCAGGTTGGAGGTTGAGCACAGGGCTAACAACCCTGTCTCGTGAAACAAACATGTTACGGAAACAGCAACTGAAGGAATCAACACTGCTGGGCGTGATGGGTTTCCAGGGCTATGGACAGATGCTAGGATGAATGTAGCCCCAGACAGCATCCCAAGAATAGCCCTGCACTGGACACCGGAAGGGAAATAGAAACATAGAAACATAGAAAATAGGTGCAGGAGTAGGCAATTCGGCCCTTCGAGCCTGCACCATTCGCCATTCAATATGATCATGGCTGATCATCCAACTCAGTATCCTGTACCTGCCTTCTCTCCATACCCCCTGATCCCTTTAGCCACAAGGGCCACATCTAACTCCCTCTTAAATATAGCCAATGAATATGGCCTCAACTACCTTATGCGGCAGAGAATTCCACACATTCATCACTCTCTGTGTGAAAAAAAGTTTTCCTCATCTCGGTCCTAAAAGATTTCCCCCTTATCCTTAAACTGTGACACCTTGTTCTGGACTTCCCCAACATCGGGAACAATCTTCCTGCATCTAGCCTGTCCAACCCCTTAAGAATTTTGTAAGTTTCTATAAGATCCCCCTCAATCTTCTAAATTCTAGAGAGTACAAGCCGAGTCTATCCAGTCTTTCTTCATATGAAAGTCCTGACATCCCAGGAATCAGTCTGGTGAACCTTCTCTGTACTCCCTCTATGGCAAGAATGTCTTTCCTCAGATTAGGAGACCAAATGGAAAAGAGGGAGACACAAAACTACCTGGCGTCGAACTGTAGCGGAGGAAATGAAACCACTGGACCTGACCTGGGGTAGTGTCCAGAAGCTAGCCCCGAACACACAGGAATGGACGACCTTTGTTGCTGCCCTGCATGCCTGGAGGCATAATAGGCAGTTAGCAAGTCAGGAGAGAGGAAGAACATAAAGCAGTACTAATTTCCAGTTCAGTCACGTTATTATATTTCTTATCGTCCTTTGACAGATAAGTGGCCATTTGGCCCATCAGGTCTATCCTGTCCCTCAAAGCACTACCAAACCCCTGTTAAGTAAACATAGAAAAAAAAACTGCAGATGATGGAAATCTAACACAAAATTCCACTCAGTGATTCAGTGATACTTTATGGCCACATGTACTTACAAAATTCTTAAGGCTTATAGAAACTTACTAAATTCTTAAGGGGTTGGACAGGCTAGATGCAGGAAGATTGTTCCCGATGTTGGGGAAGTCCAGAACAAGGGGTCACACAGTTTAAGGATAAGGGGGAAATCTTTTAGGACCGAGATGAGGAAAACATTTTTCACACAGAGAGTGGTGAATCTGTGGAATTCTCTGCCACAGAAGGTAGTTGAGGCCACAGTTCATTGGCTATATTTAAGAGGGAGTTAGATGTGGCCCTTGTGGCTAAAGGGATCAGGGGGTATGGAGGGAAGACAGGTACGGGATACTGAGTTGGATGATCAGCCATGATCATATTGAATGGCGGTGCAGGCTCGAAGGGCCGAATGGCCTACTCCTGCACCTATTTTCTATGTTTCTATGTTTCTATGTTTCTATGTTTCTATGTACCTAGGTACAGTGAACTGCTTTGTTCTGCTTGAAACCCAGTAAAATGTAGGTGACCTCACCTGGGCAGCACACAAGTGTCGCCACATGTTGGTGCCGACAGAAAACAGAATATGCCGAAAATACTCAGATCCGGCAGCATCTGTGGAAAGAGAGATGGAGTCAACATTTCAGGATGCAGTACATGTTTCCTAGTGTAGGTAGGTGAGTGGCAGATATTAGGGAGGTATGGATAGGCATGTGGGAAGAATAAAATGGTTTTAATGCAGGATTACTGTGAATGGGTGGTTGATGGTTGGCAAGTACTCAGTGGGACAATGTTCTTTCTGTGCTCTCTCTCTCTCTCTCTCTCTCTCTCTCTGTCTGTCTCTCTCTCTCTTCTCTATCTATCTCTCCCTGCCTCTCTGTTCTCTCTCTCTCTCTCTGCCTCTCTCTCTCTCTCTCTCTCTCTCTCTCTTCTCTCTCCTCTCTCTCTCTCTCTCCTTTCTCTCTCTCTCTCTCTCTATCTCAAAATGTGCAAATTTAATTTCCACACTTGCCGGCTTGCCTGCTTGGACACTGGGCTGGATGCTCTCTCTCTCTCTCTCTATGATTTTAAATGGGAATAGTAGCCAAAACAAAACAAAGACTAGATGGTGAATCTGTGGAATTCTTTGCCACGGACAGCTATGGAGGCCAAGTCAATGGATATTTGACAGATCCTTTATTAGTACGGGTGTCGGGAGAATGGGGGTTGAGGGGAAAATTATAGATCAGCCACGTTTGAATGGCGGAGTAGACTTGATGGGCCGAATGGCCTAATTCTGCTCCTGTAACTTATGAACTATGTCAAAGTTGATAGGAAAATAGAAAATAATATGTCAGGTGAACAGCCTGGACAGCTGACAGAACATGGGGAGGGTGGCGGGGGGGGGGGGAAGAGAAAGAAAAACATCCTCATTAGTATTGTGGTAATCTCTGATGTGTGGCCTTGTTGCAGCTTAACTGTATCGTGTTACTTTGTCTCGGTACTGTATGGTGTTGGAAGCTAGTATCATTGTGTCTATCCCACCTACGTTGCATTATACCCTCCACAGCTGCTCCTACGGTGGCTTTTAACAGTTAAGATAATGAGGGGCTGTGAGGTAAATAGCCATTGATTAGATCGGCGAGCTTGATGCTATTGACAGGAGCAGCTGGGGTGTATCGGTTCAAGGCCGGCTCCTGGCTTTAACAACCTGGGCTCTGTTACCCTCGGAGACCGCGACCTTTCTTGCTTAATTGCCAGGGGACATCACGTGTGCCTTGTGAGGCGTACTGCTCAATTAGCAGTGCTACTGGTCACCGCTGCTCCTCCCCTGTCCAGCCTGCAGTCTCCCACTGTCTTCCAAATGGATACAAAGAGCTGGAGTAACTCAGCAGGTCAGGCAGCATCTCTGGAGAACATGGTTAGATGGCATTACAAACCTTGACCCCAAACACCACCTATCCATGTTCTCCACGGACACTGGCTGACCTGCTGAGTTACTCGTTCTCGGTTCTTGGGTTTTGGTCCTCCAAAATATTCCAAATGGAATTTAAACTGGAGGTGGCGGAGGGTGGACTTCAGTAAAAAAGGGTCATTGGAGAAGAAGA